>NC_040028.1:13603333-13903333 GCF_000972845.2 Larimichthys crocea
GATCTTTGCTCTGTATTGTACAGGCTTTTATATATATATATATATATATATATATATATATATATATAGATTATATATATATATATAGGTAACACAGACATGCGAAGTAAATAGACACCTTTAATTTGAATTTGAATGAAGGTGTCTATTTACTTCTTGTCTGTGTGTGTATATATGCATTCACTTTGTCCTAGTTACATCTATATATATATATATATACATACACATTTTTTTTAAAGCTCCCTTTAGCCAAATATTTAAATATGCATATTTACTTTCTGCTGTCGTGCTCATGCTTTATCCTTTGGCTAGAAGCTCCATGGGCGAGGCCTGTTACTGGAAGCCATGTGTATTTCCAGCTCGGATATGAACAGGCACTGCTGGTCTGGAGCTGGCTGATAAGATGCTGTCCTCTCCCCCCTATCACAGTCTCTTACAGTCCTGCCACTGAGTATCAGGCAGATGATGAAAAGCAGAAATCCCTTTCTGTCACACACACAAAAAAAAAAGGGAAGTTGCTCTCACCTGAAGCCAAGACTCTGAAAACAGACTTCAGGGCACTTGTGGCAGGCTGGTCTGTGTGTTTGTATATTGTTGTAAACTATTACTGGAGTGCACACCAGCCAGGTCTCATTTATTATAAGTTATAAGTTGAATAAATGCTTTTCAAGTCTAAAGCTTTTTATCTCTACTCACTTGATTCCCCACACTTGGTTGTGTCTTTCTCAACTTATTCTGTTTTTGTTCTAGTCACTAACATAAAGATCTCGGTTTAAAATGTCCATACTTGATCCTTTCCTGAGATTCCTGCCCGAAACCGAACCAACCGACTCAAGTAAACAGGAATAACAGCAGCTTTACATTTTTTGCAGGGTGTGTTTCATCAGTCAACATTTACCGCTCGAGTATCTGTCTTTTGAGATGCTGGAAAATAGGTTGTAACTGTATATTTATTTAGGCTTGGTGAAGAAGAAACACACTTTCCATGTTAAAGGAGGTACAGAACCTCAAGACTGTCACACACCAGTGAGGAAGTCGTCACATTTGGTGCCAAACTACAACTTCAGACGTAATTCCTGTTTCTTTGGTGAATTCATGTTTAGTCACTTCCAGTCAAAGTGAGTTCGGGAAACGGTAGATCAAACTGTCTCGGTCACAGGAGAAGATCCCTAGGCTGTAGTCCAGACTTGGGTTTGCCAATCCTGTCACCACTTCATGCTTCGGATTCCAGCAGCTTCCTCTCAGCTTGTGACTCCTCAGCCGGGTGGGTGGGGAGGGTGAGGGGTGAGGGATAATCAGCGTTGGATAGTAAAGAAGAAGACAAATCCCTGAGGGGGACTCTCTTTCAGACTATGACATCTGTATCTTGTAAACACGAAGCACAAAGTTGCTCAATCATGGGAGAATTTCCCTTTTTTTTTTTTTTTACCCCCTTCTCCTTGCCTTTGCCTTTAGATGGACAGGCCCTCCAGCTATATAAGCTGTACTTAGTCCCAGAAAAGAGCCAAACTGATGAACGTGAAAATTGCAGTGTCAGTGTTATTTGACTGTTTTATATATCTCAGTAATTAGAAGAGACTACAGATGTCACTCACTCAAAAGACGTGAACATATGAAGGTTACTCGTTAATGAGAGCGCCGCGGTTAAGAAGTCTGGCACAACAACGGAGATGGTTTATGTTGACCTGCGAAAGCTTATTCGACACCTCGAGGCTGTGTGGAATTAGTGTGACACGATGTCAGTGCTACAAGCCCCTGTGGACCCGTGATTGTGCTGACTGCAAAGGTGTGATGGAGACGGCTCGTGCAGATATGGATCGCCGCTCGGTAAAACATTAATCTTCGACTTAAACCCACATGACACCAATGATGGAGTGTCCAAACAGTTTATCTTTTTTTTTCTCTCTCTTAATATGCGAGGATATATGAGTGACAACGCAGGCTTTTCACACACAGACACGTCATGCAAAATGTCAGTCATGTTCTGATACAGCTTGCTCAGACATAAATATATATTTATCTCCTAGGTATATCCCTCCTTTTTTTTCCGAAAAGTGCAGCTAGTTGTTGTTTGTCCTGACTGGACATGGATTACGTTTACTTAAAACTGCTTTAAGCAATATTGTTAAATCAGCAATGTGCCCGTCAAGGGGGTCACTTGTAGTGAGTAGCTCGTCCCCAGCTCTACGGAGCATTTCACGCATTTTTAAATTCGTCCTTTGCTGCAGCTTTACTGGTTTTTCAACGCTCTCATCGGCACATTGTAAGCGATGTTACACTTACTTACATCTGCCCAGCATTAATCGGCAGATGAACATTGTTGGCCAAATGAAGGGTTATGTTACTGCTGGAGCGTAAATAAGCAAACAGCTTCGACATATACGGTAACAATATGTGAAATTGTGTTTTCAGTGTGTTTTCTGCTGCTCCAAAGTGACCACGAAATCAGTTTATTGCCGTTTTAAAGACTGACTAATTGCTTTGCCCGTGGTGATCGTGTGAAGTGTACTTCTGGCTCATCCAGATCATGTGACGTCAGAAGAACACACCCAACCACACCCATCTTGAATTCAACCTAGCCTCTCTCTTTGTTTCCTTCACTGTTCCAGCCACTTGTTTCTATCGTCACACCCCATGGCTCCACCCAGCCCGAGCACTAACAGCAGCACCAACAACAGCAGCAGCAGCAGCAGCAGCACTGCAGGCTGGGACCAGCTCAGAAAACCAACCTATCATCCGAGGCCTGTCCCCTTCAACCACAGACCATGACCTGGTCAAGCTCTGTCAGCCGTGAGTACCGCACTTCCTCTCATCATTATCTGCTATTGATGAGTCATTGATTTTTTGGCCTACTAGTTTTAGAGTCTAGTTTGCATCGACCGTTTTGACATGTATTTGTTAAAATAGAAAAAAAGGTGTGAAAAAATGAAACATAAGTTGTAAATACCATGTTAAAAGTACAAAAGCACACTATGAACTGAAAGGATCAAAATGTACATAGTTTTGTCTTAGTCATCAGTCAATTATATTATCTTCCTTTCTGATAAGATGATGTTGAATGACAAATTGAGCCATGCAGTCCTTATTTAAATATCTCACAAAGAAGGATTTAAATTTAATCAGCTCCCTATAACGAATACATTAGTTCTGAGCCATGCAGCCAGCGTGGTGAGCCACCTATGGATTCGTGTGTAGGCCTATATATATATAATATATATGAGATTCTAACAAACGCCACAGTGTTTCAGGCCTCATTTAAATATAACATGCAAGTGATCTTGAGGACCACACAAGGACAGAGCGCGGATGACAGCAGCAGACATTTCATATATCATGTGTGTGAATAAAGGAGAGATACTGTCAGCACTGGGCTCGTCCGTAGCTCCCTTTGTGCGCTGAATGCTTTATACTTGGCAAGTAGAGAGACCACCCTGACGCCACGTAGATTTAATTAGCCTTTTTTTTTTCTTTCTGAGGCCCCATCTTCACAGCGTGATACTGACTTGCGATGCAGAGCCATGAATCATTCTACGTCCAACTTTATTAAAAAAAAAAACCCCAAGAAGTTAAAATTCACTTTTACTTTAAAGGTTTTTTATTGTGTTAGATTAAGATTAATCCCAAATGAAGGGATTTTATGTTAAGAGTTTTCAGACTCTCTCAGATGCCATTGCAATCTGAATGCAAATATTTTTTTAATCAAATCAAATCAAATTTTATTTGTATAGCCCAAAGTCATAAATATGTAGAGGGCTTAACAACCTATACAGGGAGTGACACCCTCTGATAGTGTATATTACACTTTAGGGAGTCCAAATATTTAATAAAATAAAAGCCAAACAAATGTTTACTAGTCCAAACTAAGCTGCAAACTTCTGTGAAGTGGTGTTGCATTGTGTACTTCCCAGTTATAATCCACAATATCTATAATATAAGTTGTTGTTGTTGTTGTTAGAAGAGGTTAGGGCTATTTTAGCTATGTGGCTATTACATCATTTGAAGTCAGTGAAGGCCCGGATCTCTCCAGCAGGGTCGGACCTGGACCACAGCCCGAGCAGCAGCAGGTATTCTCATTATACTTCAAGCAGCCTTCATCACGCAGCATTTTTAAAAAATATACTTTAATTTGTGTGACTTTCATGAAGTCATACTTGTTATTTTTTCTCTTTTTTTTGGACAAATATTAAGTGTGTTTACCTGTTTGCGATACGGAGTCCTAAGTGGGTTTCCAGTATTGGCAAATATCATCCTCAGTTCGAGTCAGGGAGGGCAGTTTTTTTTTTTTCTTCTGTCAGTTAAGCTACTAAAAAAAAAAAAAAAATCAAGCTAAATACACCAAACTCCTCGGATAAAGTTGAAGATTATTTGACATGAATAACCTCCTTACTCCGCAAAGCGACTAGAAAACATAACACTATACATAGTAGCTGCGTACATATCCTTAATTTCGACGACTATCCGGCAACGGAAACCTCCGTAAATTGTCCCAACTTCAACCGCCCAGCCCCGTTTGTTTGACTGGCTTCATTGATTTGCAGTCAGCGCTGCGCAGCACAGACGCTGCCGCTACGGTGGACGGAACCATTACACCCTTCTGGTGTAGGGGTGTGTTTTTTTCAACAGCGTTCCCAAAACACAAGACAAACCGCATCTACTCGCACAAGTACATATTTAAAAGTAAGTTTTATTTATTTTAAATCCACACCGTTGTGTTTGCCATTATCCTTATGCCTTTGTCGTCCACACACGTAATGTTGAAAGACACCGGTTTCACCCATTGTTGCGTGTTCGTGTAGTCGAAGGATACATACCAAACATTCCACCGTGCGGCTGGTCCTGGATGTGATATTCTGACAAGTTTCAGTGTATTGTTGCGTTTAACCCCGCACAACCTACGACAAGAGAGTACAGAAGTAAGTCAAATAAAGTCACAATGTGAATGGCATGTGATTTTATAGAAGTCACTCGTTTTTAAGACACACTATAGTACAAGGGCATCTATTTCCCGTTCATTTAAAGGTCCAGTGTGTAACATTTAAGGGGCATTAGTTAAATATAATATTGCAGATATTGAATGTAACGTTGTTTTTATGAGTCACCTGAAAATATGAATCTTTTTTTTTTTATCTTTGAATGAGACTCTTATATGTATAGGTGCTGGTCCTACATGTTGAATTGCCATGTTTCTACAGTAGCCCAGAATAAACAAACTGAACACTGGCTCTAGACGGCGTCTTTCTCCTTCCTGCTAAAAAGGGGAGGGTGAGGCGTGGGTATTTCATTCAGAAACTACACTCATCAACTCCATCAAGTCCTTACATACTGGTCCTTTAAGTGAGATTTTATTTAAAAGGATTGATAAAAACAGACTATAGCTTAGGTCATGCATTTTACCTAAAGCCTTAAATATATCAAAAATAAGTTAAATGCAATTAAATTTAAGGACCAGTCCACCCAAATTACAAAACAACACACCTCCCAGTTAAGTGATTAGTATACTCAGAAACATCTGCCGGCATCATACTGTGAGGTAATTTCGCCTGTGGTGCACAGTCTGAATTAATTACAGCAATTATAATAAACTGCTTATTATATAGTTATGTATTATTCCACATGTATCTTTGTATTTGTATTCTCGACAGGTAGCCCGTAACTTGTCACGCTCCTTGTTTTTAGCGATACTTAGGTCCATACCTGTGTATGCACATTGAGAGTGACGTGAAACCGGAGTCAAATTCCTCGTATGTGTGTAAATACTTGGCCAATAAAAGTAATTTTATTCTCACTGAAGGTACAAATACTGCATTTTCTAGCTTTTACAAACAGGAGTTCTAGAAAACTCTAAAAACAACAGTAAACTATAAACAGTGATTTTTTACAGATTATCCAGAAGAAGTCTCAGTAGCAGATATTGCAAAACCTGCATGGCTAGAAACTGCCAGAGGACAATGTGAAATTACACATTTTTTTCTTTTCACAATTATATAAACGAACTGATCCTTTCAGGTTTTGCAGTATAGTATAATGTCATTGAAAGAGGTGGCTTCTATTATGGATTGCGTGCAGTAGGACCCTCGTAATGTGAGTGACGGGTTTTTGTGGGGATGTGTGTGTGTGTGCGTGTGTGTGAGTGGGGGGGGTCTTTATTGGAACAAGCAGAAGGGGCAGGCTGAGCAATAAATCAAAGGCAATCTACCCACCACTGTCACCTGCTGATTGGAAAACCAACACTGGTGGCCGAAAATGTGAATTAATGGCGACCTTCAGCAAAGTACAAGCACCGTGCTGTCTTGTTCTGCTGTTTTAGTCTCCCTAAACAATCAAACCTTCTGGACTTCCTGATTTTATTCAGCAGTTGTTGTGTGTCGCCACTCTTAGGTGGAACAAATAACACAAATTAAATATTGAAGACCTGTATTCTTTTATATCAGTGCCTTTTTAATGAGGGCATTGGCATGATGTGTATACATAGGTGTGATACGTGATATGCAGCTCTTAAATGAAAGCAAAGGTCACCAGTAGAGCATGTAGGAAAGTTCACCAGGCCAACTGGAGTCAATGGGTCAGCATTAGAGGAAAGGGAGAGAGGTCTGATTCAGCACTCTCCTCAGGCCGGGTAAAGAGAAGTGAGTGGGGGAGGCAGGGTAGAGAGTGAGGCAATTGAAGCACCACCTTTTATGAAACAGTGAAAGGAAAGGTTATCTCTGATCCCCGCATTTGTGTAGCACTCTAATAACAGCAATAATATTGCAATTTAATGTCATTATCACAGTTTATCCATTATCAAATTAATTTAAATGTAAAGCCTTGAGTATACACAATATAAAATGAAATCACTTCATGCAGGTTGTGTTGATATGAAAACACGGTCTTTGCCAACATAGATACAGATACCTAGAGAGCATGCCATACCCCTGAAGAGATCTCCTTTCATGCAGGTTTAATTGCACATGCATAATCACTCAAACAGGCACAAACACGCATAGACGCGTAGGAGATTACTAAGACACAAACCCACAGATACACACGCTCACACTAACACACACACACTGGGTATTTCCAAGGGAAATAAGAGAGAGATGTTATTTTAGGACATCACACTAGTTCTCATGTTCCCTGAACTAATGTAGACAGGCTCTACCAACAAACAACTCTGAGAAAGTGAAGCTATCCTCACAACAACAATCCCAGCTCGTTCCGTGAATGAGAGACAGAGCGACGTCTCTCTTCCCTTCCTCTTTCTAAAAGTGCCACAGCCACAATCAGCGTGGCAAAAGGTTTTAGCAGCTCCAGGAAGCTTTTAGTAACAGCTCTGTGCCTTCCTGCCTGGAGGGAAGGGCAGGGTTGGGGCGTTTAACCCCTCTTTGGCAGCAGCGGATTCATTTCCCCTGACTCTTGACTGTAAATTAGCCACAAAAGAGAGCTGTGAGTACTTATGTGTGTGTGTGTCACACAGAATAAAAAGGCCAAATTCACAACTCTGGTCTTTAATTGAGGTGCTGAGGTGGGGGTGGTGTTCATGACAGCAGTGCTCAGTTATTCAAAAATGAATGAGTCACTATACTGGTTCCGTGTAATAATGAGCAATCCGTCATAATCTTTTTTAATGACAAAGAAACGTATTATAGATTATGGTTTGATTTCTGAAATGTTTAGTCTGTCATTTTCTGTCTTATAAAAGGATCATTTAAGATCCCTCATCATGTGGTGCAACAGAAAACTTAAAATTATATATTATAACGTAAATTATCGCACTGGCAAGGGCAGCTGTGTTGCCTTTTGCCACTGCACTTCAATAATCATTTTGTTTAGGTGTGTAAAACCTTCAAGTTGTGAGGATTATACAGAATTATAAAACGTGCAACCTATTTATTTATTTCTAAAAAGATTCTGGACATTAATTCTGGCCAATGTACAAACCATTTGGCAAGGCAATATAAAAATCAAGAAACAGGAAATTGAAAATCACTGCAGCCATCTGATGTGAAATGCTCCTCATCACATCTAATGAATAAGTTATTTCTTCATGAAAGAAACGCTAAAGCTTTGATGATGAATGACAATCCGGTTTTATCGATGACATCATTTGTATAATAAGTTGGTTTTTATTCATATTCCTCACTGACATTTCAATGCACATATTTAAATACTTTCCATTACATGAGGGGAAACACTTGACAGCAGCAGGAAAGGTGTTATTGTGCCGCTTGGCCCTCATTTTGCTCATGTCAAATGTCCCGAGAATGAGAGTCATATGTGTACAAAGGCAGTTCTTTCAGGCCTGACACTGACATAAAGAGCAACGCCACTGAGCTGTTTCATTGTGTACATTCTGCTGCCAGGCAACTCTCCAAACTTTATTGTAAACATTGTATGGCGCTGTTCAGCCTCAGCATAATGCCATTGTCCACCATGCCAGTTAATGCATTCACCTTGACAATGTTTTAAATTTAACTTTGGTGGACGCAGCCTGCCGTTGATCATTAACAAAATATCACGAGTCTGGTAAGAGGTTTTTGTCTCTGGACAAGCTCAAATTGTTAAGATAAGAACATGTTGATTTTGAAGAGACTAACTGATAACATGTTGCATATCAGTTTATGAGTCACTATAGGTTCCGCTCTGTTACTTTGAAGCAACGTTTGTACTAAAGCACCAGAAATCCCCCCCCAAAAAACCCAGACTGGTATCATTGCAGGCACTTTTATACACTAATGCTTTGTTTGTTCATTTGCTAAACATCTCAAATGAATAGCACCGTCTCATCTAATCATTGAGTCACTATGAATGAAAGGCCCCGTTCTGTCATCCATTCACTGAGAACCCCACAGGAAGTGTGTTTTAGGATGCTCTAATGCACCAAAAAAATATGATTTCCATGACTTCCAATGCCAACAACTGATAGTGTGTTCTCAGTGCTCTGTGTTTCCTGTGGCTGGTAGAAATAGTCTATCTGGAGCCGTAAGTCTCCTGCTGATAAAATTTTCATGAGCTTGAGTAATGAAGAGCACTAGAGGACTCTTTATGTGAGCTAAGAAGCCTGCAAGTCATCTAGGGCCTTTCTTCTTGGCCTTATATGCCCTTTTATCTCTTCTTACTTCTCCTTCTTCAGTGACGTTTTGTATTTTTCTTTACCCTGTTCTATAGGACCTTGTCATCGTTGCATAGTTGTTATAATTTTCTCAGTTCTGAGAACAACTGAGAACACTTGCAAAATCCCTAGAAGTCAACTTGTGCTCAATGTTTAGTTGAGACATGTTCTGAAGAGCAAATACAGTACCCATATCCCAACTGCAACATGAATCCAGCTTTTTGCACACTCTGTTTGTACAGCTCTTAGAGATGCGATCTATAAATAATCAGCCAATTGTGAAAATCCAACATGTCTTTTCAAGCCCACCCAATTCCTTGAGAACATAGAGTATACAATAAAATATAGTTTGCAGGTACTGGGAGTAGTGAAGGAAATCCCATGAAGAGAGGAATAAAAGCATTCTGGTGAACCTCACCCTCTGTGGGAAACATACACTGCTGTGACCTTCCCTTTCCACATGACTATTGATTTTGGACTTTCAAAATGCCTTATCTTATACTGACAAATTAGAAATCAATGCACGTGTTTGAGAACAACCCGTTATATATTGCTGGCTCACCTTGGGGGGCTGTTGGGCTGTTGACATCAGTCAAATAAAATGAGCAAATGCTCATTTTACACCAAGCGGCAACCTCTGTGGCTGTGAAATCAAGCCAAGTGGCAAAAAACTTGCTTGGTTTCTTGAATGGCCACTACAAAACAACTCAATCTTCATAGACCGCAATATTAAATTGTACAACTTCACAGCAGAAATGAACATAGTTTGGTGACTGCCAAGAAAAAGACCAGAGCCATCACACTCTTTAGCTTCAGTTTCGGCTCTTCAGAAACCTTTGGGTAATGTAACAGAGACTATGTCCATGTTTAATACCGTCTATGGCATACACATTTGCAGTTAAATAAATTATAATCTAATTATATTTGACCGAAAATGATAGGTTTTGTGTTTACAATAATACTTTTTAACACAAAACCTTTCTCTA
Source organism: Larimichthys crocea (assembly GCF_000972845.2). Taxonomy (NCBI): domain Eukaryota; kingdom Metazoa; phylum Chordata; class Actinopteri; family Sciaenidae; genus Larimichthys; species Larimichthys crocea. The sequence goes on from NC_040028.1 coordinate 13,613,411, forward strand.
AACATTCAGAAAACCCTTGTTAATAATGAAACATTCGGCTTTTAAAGGACTGTTAAGTCTTTTCAAACTAAACAGCAAAAACATTGAGCTCATGGTTGTGGCACCTCTGACACCTGGTGCTGTTGGAGAGGCTTCTCCTTACCTTGGATGGCTGCTCCATCTGCCAACTCCCAACTCCACCCTTACATTCCAGTCTCACATCATGTCCATCACCAGATCTGCTTTCTACCACCTCGAAAACATTTCCAGAGTCCAGTCATCACTCTTTGACTCTGTGGCTGAGACCCTTATACAAACCTTTAATCACCTCCCCCATGGATTTTTCTCCTGTCTGGGGGTACCCAGAAAAGCCCTGGACAGAGCACTCACCCATGTCAAGCCCTGTTAGCACATCTCTCCTACCCTCGTTCACCTCTGCTGGCTCACGATCAAGTCCCGCATCTCATACAAAATCCTCCTCCTCACCTACACATCACATCATGCCCTTGCCCTACATCTGTTCTTCTTCACCCCTATGCCCCATCCCTGAATCTGTGATCCTCAGACATGGGTCTGCTTACAATCCCCCACACCAGCCTGTGTACTTCTGGGGACAGAACTTTCAGTGTGGCAACCCCCACCCTTCAAATTTCTCTCACACAGTGATCTGCAATGCAAAAAAAAACATTTATTCAACAAGGTCTATGGTCTGTGTTGATATTGTCATCCCGGTTTACAATCCCATTCTATTCTACTGCTATTTCTGTTCACAAGCTTATTCCTTGAAAGGTGCTATTTAAATGCAAGTTATTATTATTATTATTATTTAGCATTCTGTTGCTTCATTGGCATGAGCAACATCACCCCGGGCATCAGCTAAAAGCGGCATACATGAAACGGAACGCTGAAATCAACGCTGAACATAAATTACAATGTGTAATGTTCCTATATTTTATTTTGGCTATTGGCTCCATGATAATAACCAGCTTGCTGTTTGTAAATCACCCCCAGCAACCCATGCCAACGCCAGCTTACTTTTAGCTGACAAAGTAACCTGCAAACATCAAGCCAGCCAAGGTACCAGCCAGGTCAGTATTTCACATGCTTTGGAGTAATATGGAAATCTATAAAATGCTTCTGAAACTTAAAGAAACATGATGGTTAATAAACTCCTTCAAAGACATATTCATTGATGTTAGCTTTTGTTCGGTTTGTGCTCATTACCTTGCTTATTGTAAACATCTTGCTCGATTAGAGGTTTGTGGTTTAGCACTTATGTAACAGGAACAGGGAGAGAACTTCCTCTTACTATCAGTCAGGAAATTCTATAAGCATGCAGATAGGTCTGCAGTATTTCTGCATAGTAAAAAGCAAAAGTTTAAGAGCAAAAGCCTTTATAAGTTACTGTGGAGGTACAAATAAATATAATGGCTGATCTAACATGCAGTAATACTCTAGATCTGTTGCATGTTTTTGATCTTCCCTGGAATTTGACATATAAAAAAAACCCTGCAAAAGTCCAGGACAGCTAACCGCCTTAAAATACCCTGATTGTGTAAAATTCTCAGAGCTAGAGAATCTTCTCATAGTTTCGCAACGTGCTCTCATCCCCACCCCGTCCTCTTCAAATAGCAGGAAGCCCCTGAGGCTGGAACCTCAACCAAAACAATATATTATGTGCAGCTTTAAGCCTCTGATGGAAACCATTGTGGCTCATGGGTCTGCTCTGATGTCACACACACCTACTTTCACATATTCCAGGAAAAGAAGAACACAACTTGAACCAATCAAATCAAATATTTTGGCACTACGCTTTGTACTATAAATAACCAATGCAATACCACGCACATTTTCATGAAGAGTGTGTGATTTTTTCCCCCCTTTCATTTATAGATTCTTGACATCAGTGTTTCTATCCATTCTCTGCCACCTCTCTCTGGGCTCCTGAAATCTGATCTGTGTGTTTCCCCCTGCATTCCTCCTCTTCCCCCTCCTCCCCTGGCATGCCGGAGTCCTCAGCTCTGCCCTCTGTCTGATCTTGCGTTTCTACAGACCTACAGCAGATTGTTTATTTTGCTAGACACAGAGGAAACATGGATGGACTCTTCACTGGGTCAAGATTTACTACCGAGCTCCAACCAGGCTCCAGTCTGACATGTATCTAGAGCAGGGCCCCCTTTAAACAGCAAGCTCAGTATCCTTTTCACCACTGACACATCTCAAAGGACATTGTACGCCTGGGGAATACAGCATTAGATGATCACATCAGTTGATACATTATGGAACTATGCATACAAAATAGTCCACTCATCCTACTAATTGTGGATATTGGGGGCACAGATCATTCAATAAACCACATACACCAATGCCCTTTAATGGACAAAGGGCAACAAACCCACAGCTGACCCTTTGATATGTCTTCTCCAAGGTAAACTGGATGACGCTGGAATAGGACACCACATCTCCCCAGAGATCATTTCTGCTGAAATTTATGACACCTCACTGCACCACTGATGTCCTCTCGTAAGTGGTGAGGTCAAGGTATTAGACAAAAGCTTGCTCACGGAGACTCATTTCCTAACAGAAGAAAAACATGTCTGTGTTCACTTTATTGTGTGCATTAAGTGTATATATTTGTTTTAAGTGGGTACATGTGACAAAGAATGATCATAGCTCTGAAGGAAAAAAAATATTTCTAATGAAATCACCCAGTGTATTCCTCTTCTTCTTCTTCTCAACACTTCAGGATGCTCGGGTTACTGAAGTGCAAATGTTGTGGTCTCACAATGCAGGAAATGCACAAATTGATGGCGGAAATGCTTCACTAAGATGCGAGATAAATGTATACGCACCATTCCGTCCATGTGTAAGTGACAGTAATGCACGGTGCGGCTTTGTTGAGGCAATTATGATTTATGAATCGCACAAGAGAGAGTGAAGTAAATGCAGTCAGAATTTGGAGGAAAGATCAAACAATGCAGATTGCCACATGAAAGGGAACAGAGGATTCATAAATCTGTCTCTTCAAGTTTGCACTTTTCTCATCTTTAGTATTGTTTACTCTCACCCAAGCATGGCAGCTAAAGTTGATAAAGAGTGCATTGTAGAGACACGCCTGTTTTGTTTTTTTCTTCAATCTGATTTCCTGATGTTTTCCTGTAACATATTAATCTCTTGGGTAGCAAACTGGGTAATAGAATTTCCTCCTCAGGAACGACGAACAAAGGGATGATTGAGGACTGAACAGAAAGAGAAAATGGTACTTGAGGTGAACGATTGTGTGGACATTGAAATGAATCATATGCCTCACCCAAAGTTCAATATCGAATAATTGTGCATCAGTATACCAGAGTCTAAATGACATTTTTCTTTACAAGAACCACAAGACAAGAATTATGCGCGACTGCCATAAATTCAGAGTTCAAAGCGACCGTGAAAATTATGTGAAACCCTTAAGATGGCCTGCCGTTATCTCCCTTAAAGGAATTCCTAGAGGTTTTTTTTTTTATATGAATTGAGGTTGTTTGTTGCACTCTGGGGGTGTAAGTCACTCTGAGCAGGAGCAGAGGTTGAGGTTGGAATGTCAGTGAGGGTCAGAGATGACAACCTCTGTGCTAGGACTCCAGAAAATGATCCTTGGAGGAGCCAGGCCACTGGAATCCCACTGTGCTGGACCAGTCACATTAAAGTCTGCACCAGTACATACTAGAGACAAGAGATGTTCATCCACTTATATCTTATATTGCTCTGTCATTTGTAGACAGTTCTGGATTAAATATGTCATATAATACTGAAAGAACGCTTAACACATACCTCCAATTGTCAAAACTAAAAGAGGCTATTAATATTTCTTGATTTCAAAATACTAACTACAGAATGTTGTGTCTTTCTGAGCTCAAAAAATAAGCTCTGTACTTAAGTTTCTTTCACGGAAAGAAAAAGAAATGTGTCGATCCGAAATTCCAGCATCTGGCCACGGTGAGCTAACAGACAGCCATGGACAAAGGATCCCAAGAGACACTGTTGTGCATCCATGAGGAAAGTGCAAGAATGTACTGCAGGCCAAATGATTAACATATTTGAAATGTCATGAGGAAAATCTGAAGCAAGTTGTGTCATGTTGGGAAATCTCACTAATAAATGTACTATATTATCACGTCCTTAAAATACTGACTTGTGAACTCAAAGATCTTTATAAATACATTTTCTTCATTTGATAATTTGGTGATTTTGTTGTTAGTCAGAAAAAGGCACTGGCACATCTCCACATATTAAAGGCCCTCTATGGAATATTATAAGACCTCAGTATCAGTATATTAATAATAAAAATTAATTAATAATAAAAGTTGGGTTTTTTTTGTTCACTGCACATAGATACCATCTGACAACATCAGCACAGACTTTTATGCTGCTACCACACTCACACTTCAAATTGCTGTGTAAGATTGACAACATATATAACCTGTTTCACTAGGTTTCATAGCTTCAGTGGGTCAAACATGATACTCTGCCTCTACGCTCTGAGAATACCTTAAATAACTTAAGGTTAAAGTCACTGTTAGGAAGAGGATACTGCATCTCAATAAGTCACTCTCAGCTGCCATCTACTGGTGGTTCTGGTTTGCCTTTTGCTGAGGAAAGAGATCTCACTTTGGCACACCATGCCAGCGTGTGGGAAATGTGTGCTTCTAGTCGAGGTAAGACTTGATACACTTCAGAAATGTCAACCTAAATTATGTGCAGTCATACCTCTACATACAACAATGGATATTTGGTGATATGTAAAAGCATTAGTTAGTTGTATAAAAACAGGAAGGACATTAATCGTAACGTCACCAGGACAGAGTATTACATTATTACTCACTAAATGTAAGTTCATGCTGAAAAAAGAGGATGTGTATTGGACAGTTACTAATGCACTTACAACACATAAGGAAAGCGGTTAAACATTTCCCTTTAGTTTAAAATGTTGGGTTTTAAAAACAGTAAAGTATTAATGTATGAATGTTTTATGACCAAACATATGTTAGAATAGAAAAAGGTTTTCTTGTCAATTTGCAATTTTACCTAATAAAAAATGTATAAAAATACGAAATGAACAAGAGAAATGCTGCAAAGTATCCAACTAAATATGATATCATCATTGCTGAACATTTCTTTCTCATTAGGGATTTCACAAATTTGGCTCTGAGCAGGTTTTTTTTTTTCTTCTCTCCGTGCATTGGAGGGAACATAACAAGGCCTTAACATCACACGTCACACTGAGTCTTGGCCACAACATAAGAACCTGATCCCTTGTGGTATAAATTGTGGCCACAGATTGCTTTTCTTACCATACATATCACCAGGGGGAAGCATGGCACAGCAAAACACATGTCTAAATACTGGTAATGTTTGTCAATGAAATGTAGATACAGAATATAATTTATATATTATTTATATTTCTTGTGGGTTCTCACATGTGCTGGAGGAGCTTACATATGCTGTGCTGATGTTCTGTCCTGTGTCTAACTTATGCTGTACTAGCTCCCCTGTTGTCACAGCTTGTTCTCTCTTTGGTCAGCTATTGTGTGGTGGAAGCCAACTAAACATCTACAGAGGGGTTTTGCAGTTCTCTCCTCATAATTGTGGTTTTAAATGAGTTTCTGTGGTCTGTGGTAGATATTCCGAGGCAGGTCCGCTTGTTCATCATCTCATTCATACGTTCGCTTACTAATTAATAAGTAACTTGTTTTTGGTGACCTCTAGTGGTGTCATTTCTCACCTTTGTGTGGTGATGTAAAAGTGTACTCGAAGTACGTTCAATACACATTGTCATCATATACACTATATGTTCCTGCGCAGGCGGGAACTATGTCACATGTGTACACAAAGAATACGGAAGCAGGAGTCAATTATTTACTATGCACATGATTATGGGAAGTAAAAAAGAAGTTAATCTATAAGACCAAATCTAATCGTTAAAGTTCAACATTTCTAAAACATGTATAACATTTAAGAAGAAACACATCAGATAAGAAAAGCAAAGGTATATTAGTGAGTCTGGAGACATTTCAGATATATATCTTGATTTGTCACTGTAGGAAAAGCAGATGTTACTAAAAACATTAACGATGGATGGCTTTGCTCTATTCAAGCGATGACAGTGTGGCAGCACACACAAAACCAAGAAACCAGAAACAGAAGCTGCTAAATAAAATTCAGTCATTGTAATTTTTATTATTTACACCTGTGCTTTTCATGCTGATCAAATGTCTTCTGTGAAAAAAAGCCTATTATGACTCAACATTCAAGTTTTTCGCCACCTTCCTAAAACACAAATAACATCAACACAGAAACACCAATTATGAAAAGAGACAAAGCACGTGCAACTCTTTTTGTGCTCATTTATTTTTTTTGTTATTTTAGTTTGATTATCTAAAAGTGAGAGATGCACTGTTCCCAAACTCCAAAAAGGCAACACTGTGAGCTGCTGTCTCTGCCATAGCTCTGTGAACATCCAAACACTGATTAGACAACCTGACAATCAAAAAAATCATTAAGAATATTTCACTGATATATTCTTTTATTTATAAAAGGAAGGATTAAATTGTATTTTTGGTCAAGGCTATTTATTTTATACGGTGCATGGCAGATTGACTCATGAAAGAACATGTCAGTTTCAGTCGTTTTTTGTTTTTGAACACTACAGGTGATATAATACAGGAGAATAAACTATATCAGACTGTAAATACATTACAATGAATGGGTCTTTTCACAGAACACATCACCAGACTTACCTTTTAAGTTAATATTTACCAGGTGACCACAAGACATGGCCATAATCCACAGATGATGTACTTCAGTGGTCAAAACAAATTTAGAAAACTTACCAAAAATCAAACCAACAAATAATGAACTGGTTACCTTCTGGGTCTTCTGGAGGTCTGGTGTCCATGTGTCCCAATTTCCCTGTTGGTAATCCAGATATATACAGTATGTGTTTCTTTTATATCATTTGCAAAGCAATAGACTTGATAGTCACTGATTAAGCTAAGCAAAACATGAAAGGTCCGATCTAGAGCTTGTGTTTGGTTTCTCTGTTATGGATTACTGTAGAAACATGGCAGACACCGTAGAAGAGGACCCACTCCTTTTGTAGATATAAAAGGCTCATTGAAAGGTAACAAACACATAACAATTCTTATTTTTAGGTGATTCTATACAAATGGAAACTGTGTAATGACTAGTATATTTATAGTTTATTAGTTACTATCACAACAGAGGCCCAACAGTACATTTTGTGCCCATGCGCCCTCTTATAACAAGTTAATCCGACCACACTTGCAACAACTACCTAGAGCTTGTGTTTGATTTGAGTAGTATATCCCATAATCAGCCAATAAATTCCCCCAAATCTCACACATTGGACCTTTAACTCATTGCATGTTGCATGTTGCATGTTACATGTGCAATATGTAACATGCAAGTGAATCCGGGCATGCTTGCAAACATGCTCACTTATCTAGAGCTTGTGTTTGGTTTGAGTAGTATATCCCATAATTATGTTGCATGTTACATGTGCAATATTACCTAACACGACAGAGGCCCAACAGTACATTTTGTGCTCATAACAAGTGAATCCGGCCATGCTTGCAAACATGCTCAACTATCTCGAGCCTGTGTTTGGTTTGAATTATAGCAAATAAATTCCCCTAAGTCTCACACATTGGAGCTTTAACGCAAATAAATTCCCCTAAGTCTCACACATTGGAGCTTTAACTCATTGCATGTTACATGTGCAATATTAACTAACACGACAGAGGCCCAACAGTACATTTTGTGCTCATGACAAGTGAATCCGGCCATGCTACAACTATCTCGAGCTTGTGTTTGGTTTGAGTAGTGAGTAGCACATCCCATAATTATAGCCAATAAATTCCCTTAAATCTCACACATTGGAGCTTTAACTCATTGCATGTTGCATGTTACATGTGCAATATTAAAAAGTACATTTTGTGCCCATGCGCCCCCCCTCCCTCTCTCCTCTCCTTCATATAACAAGTGAATCCGGCCATGCTTTTGCAAAACATACTCTTGCAACTGCAACAGAAGTGTGCAAAAAAAAAAAAAAACTAAATAAATGAATGCATAAAATGTTGGGAGTGTAAAATGAGCACAGTATAAGTGTAGTTTGGGGACAGTTTTCACATGCACAATAGTCGGTTTGCAGACGCGTAGGCTGGAAGAACCCTCAACCAGCTAACCACCCAGCTCTCCTCCGAGCAGGGCTCTGATTGGCGAGCAGCGACTAAAGGCGGAAGTCTACAGAGCAGGGGGATTCCCCGAGGGAAGTTCCCAACTCAGCCAGGCTATGTAAAACATACAGAGCCATATCCTCTGCTGCGCTTCGTAACTTTTGCATCTCGAAGATAGGGCGACGACGCTGCGCGGTGGTGTCCAAAACAATAAATTCGACTTTTTGAACAGTTACTCGGATGAAGGTAAGAGGACGGGCCGGTCTCTGTCTGCGAGGTAAACTGATCTGCTTGGAGTTTGTTGTTTGGTGTCTTTGGTTGAATGAGCTATGAGCTAACCGGTTAGTTACACTTTAAAAGAATACGGAACTATGTGTGTGTGTGTGTGTGTGTGTGTGTGTTAGGTTTGTAATCTGTTTGCTTCATGTCTGTGTTGTTGTACATTCCTTAAACTCTCCAGCCTGCTTTGGCTTTAAGTGATTGGCTTCATCATCCAGGAGTCGTCGGGTGTCAGATAGTAGTGTTTTAACTATGACGTCCACTGTGAGGGTTGATACATAACTGATGAGTGTTCATCATCACCATGCTGACTTATTAAAACAGTGAGGGGGTTAGTGGGAAAAAAAAAAAAAAAAAAAAAGGCTTTAAAAGTTGCAAATCAGGAGAGGAGGCAACATTGTTGGCTTTAAGTGATTGTTGGGCAAGAAAGTGCAAAAATGCATTGAGCAAGCTTTGCAAGGACCATCATTAAATGTAAATGCATATTTGTGTGTATGCTCGTACGCTTATAAGCTGATAATCCGCTGTCACTGTACCAATATTCTTTGGTAATAAGTACAAATTAGGAAGTTGCATCAGTAGCTTACATAAATCAACACTTTCAAGAACTTATGACTTATGAAAATAATAAAAAATAATATATTTTTTTTGTTATTTTTAATGCACACAAAGATTTGTGCGTGGAAACATTATAAGATAATCACTAACTCCATTCCTTGTTGTCTTTGTGTGTGTGTGTGAGAGAGACAGAGTTGTTGGTCATGTTTTCAAACCCTCTTTCGCTCATAGGGCTCATGTCTGCTGTGTCAGTGATGATTGTGGAGCACACGGCATGGAAAGGAACATCGGAGACCAGCTCAACAAAGCTTTCGAAGCTTATCGCCAGGTCTCCATCGAAAAGGACAATGCGAAAAAAGAGCTGCAGCAAATGGTAGACGGCACACGAGGAGAAAGGACTTGTGGAGTGTGAAACATTAACCTGAGATAACACAAATAATAAGTCGCAGAGAAGCTTTGGGGGGGTTCTGTAACCCACTCATTTAAAGTTTGTTTACTTGTTTATGTTAACTCTCAAATAGGAAGAGAAATATGTTATATATGTATATGAAGATGCCACACCAGATTGCTGATATTTAGTGCTAATGAAATAACGCAAACTTCATTTTTTACAGACTGAATATTACGAGCGATACACCCAAAAACTTCAAAAGCAGATAGAGGACCAGCAGCAGTTGATTTCAAAACTTGAAGCTAAGTTATCAGCAACAAGGCAACCATCAGGTTAGTGAGACGTTCCGGATGATCTATCTGCTTACAAGATAATTCACTCTTGCATTTGCATTGCATTGAAATTGTTACGTATTGTCCCACATGTGATACTGAATTTGTCTGATCAAGCGTTGCCTTCCTCACAAACTTTTAATTTTCACTGTTTTGGCTTCTAAGGAGAGATGAAATGTGAGCCCTGCAACCATCTCCTCGATGGGGCCAGCGCTTATAGGAAAATCCAGTACCCGGTATGTTTGCTGTGTTACACTGTGCTTCTTTTCCCATATCTCCACTTTGTGAAGACTGCAATATGATGGCTCCAAAACTGGTTTGTCTTCATTCTTGCACTTGAAATTGTGCATTGCATGCATATAGCTTCCTCTCGCATAGAAAACATGTTGGTAGTACTTCTGCTTGATGCTGCTTGTTGTGCCAACAAGGATGTGAGAGGAAGACACTCAAAGTGAATGTAGCTGTAACTCAAAATAAAAGGCCGGTCCATATGTGCATTGTCTTTGTGACTGTAAGGCCTCAGCATCATCCTTTTAGTTTCTGGCTGCACAGCACAAGCCAGCCTGTGTTTCTAACACTTGTTTACACATGCAGTAATTACATGATAGTTAAAAGGAATTCAGGTCCTTGATCAAAAAGCGATGTCCATATGTTTTCATCATTTTATCATGCCACCTTTCATTGGTTTTTCCAAAGATTCAAACAATTGAGGAAACCTGTGATTACACTGCTGCTGTAATAGTATCCTCCCTGTATTTTACGCCACACAAGGTGCATCCACTTTTACTTCACCAGATGGTGCTAGAGGATAACATCGCTGCAAGGTTCAGCAGCTTGAGCTTTTGCTGCACATAAACATTTAACAAGCTGGGAAACATTTTTTTCCACCAGTAAATATAAAATTGTGATGTGTAAATAAAACTGCAGATGTATTAACTATTATAATTGTTGCTAATGATCACCATGTAATGTGTCTTTTTTTATTTTTTTATTTTTTTTTATTTCAGGAGAATATCGGCACTGTTGCTGTTGCTCCAAATATGTCAGTCAGCAACACCGTTGACTAGTATGTGTCTGTCCTTGTACAAAGACTTTAAAAAAAAACGAAAACATGGATGTTACAGTTAAAAAAGAATTGACTTTTCCTCTCACTCTGTTTATTGTTTTGTCAGTCAAGACATGCTGGACGCATTTGAAGCAATTCAAGGGAAATTCCGGCAGATTCGGTCTCTAACCAGACGACAAAAAGATCATCTAAAAAGATTCCATGGAGGAAGTGATACATCAAACGGTAATATTAATATTTAGCAAAATATTACCTGCCTGAACCTAAATCCACTTGTTTTTCCTAATTCAATTACTTAGAAGAAAATGTGTTGAATTGAAATAGGTTTGCATATGTCATATCAAGTGATGGGTTTTCCAGCTTTATTCTTTGAAATAATTAGATGGCAACACCTTAACTAAGGCTGTACGTAAATGCTTCATTGCCCTTTCGCACCACGGCTGGCCACCTTTGTGGAAATAGCTTGGATAAACACATTTAATAATTCCACTGACAAATGCATGATGTTGGCTCTGAATACGAGTTGTATAATTAATCATATAATTATCCATATAATAATTAAGACAAAGTGTGATAAAAAATATTTTTCTGTTATGAAGGTATTGAAAGGGCCAGGGTTATATTTTAATGAGTGACACTTCTCAAATCCAAGCTCAGATGTCTTTAAAGGAATACGTTGACATGTACGACTTAGAAAAATCTTGTTTTTTTTCCTGCCGTCTGACAGATCAGCGGTTCTCCATGCCCATCCAGTGCACAGACCGTACAGAAGAGGCAGAGAGACCCTTTTCCTCAGCGCTAAGGTCAGCGGCGGATATCCCTCTCCCGCCCACGTCTCTGGCGTCCCGCGGCGCCAGCCCCGAGGACAGGGACTTAGTAGACTCTCTCACCAAACTCAGCGTCAAATTCCCGCCCTCTGCGGACAGTGAATATGACTTCCTGAACAGTGCTCCAGAGAGACACATTGGTCTGCCCATGCACACGAAGCGGCCTCTCAGTAGTGTCCCCTCCACGCTGACAGAGGAGGAGCCCGTGGAATTGCCCATGCCTTTTGTCTACCCTACATCCCCCTCCCACTCAACATCATCCTCGCTCTCTCAAGAGAGCGTGCGGGGACCCCAGCAGGTGAGAATCACAGGAGAAGGTCTGAGAAAACTAGTAGCAAATTATCAGTTTCTGATTGGTCTTTGCTAATGGGGGAGTGAAACGGTGTGAAGTCCAAAAAAAAAAAAAAGGAAAAAAAAATCCCCTTGGCTTAACTTGAGACGTATTACCGTGTAATGTGTGCCGATTCTTTTTTTACTTAAGCATGGATGCTCTGGTTATATTTGGCATCCTTTGCTGGAAAGTGTAAGCCAGATGGAAGCACATTACAATGTCTGAATCTGATGAAACAAGTATGATGGTTAAGTGGGATTTTATTTGCTGATGTGTATAAATGCCTAATAATAAAAAAAAAATGTGAATGACGTGCAGTAAGATCTAAAAGTTGGTCCAGTTTTTCACAATAACATTCTTTCCCTGGATTGCATCAATAGAGGCATTTATTATAGGCTGGTTTGTTAGCTTGGATGAACACAAATATAGTAAGATAATTAAACACATGGGCATAGTCTTTTGCCTTTACTCTATTTGTGCAGACGGTTGGGTTGATAGAGGGCATCTTCCTTAAAGCGACAGATACTTTCCACGTATAGGCCAAGTGGTCCGGCATGCTTTAACAGTGAGTGAGTGTAAGGATTGTTTAGAGCATGAATAATATATTGTTTTCTTTGGTTCATCCTGCTCTGCAGCCTCTCTGGACCCCTGTGCTGTGTGATGTAGTTGACGTGGGGACAGAGCTGGTGACGCCTCAGAGCAGCAGTCCTGATAAATGTGCTTTCTGCCATGCTGTGGTTCCTCAGGAGCAAATGAACAGCCACCTCTACTTGCATTTCTCTCCTGAGAATGAAGCCGACAATTGACAGTGGAAGCAGGGACTGACGGGCCAAGGCCACAACTACTCCGAGACTTACTGTATTCATGGTCTAGTCCTGCCTGCCATGAAGTATATGCGCTGTACTGGATTTAAAAAATGACACTGCAATAAGACTTGAATCCATTTATTTAATTTTGAAGAATTGAATGGTACACTTTCCTTGCCCATTATATTTTTCTAATATCCCACAGAGAATTCACTCTAGTACTAAGCGACGATGATGCATAATATGATATATATATTTGAGCAAATAAAGCCAACATTTACTCTTGCAACATTTTTTACTTTTTTTTTTTTAAACATTTGAATCATGCAAATGTAAAACAGATTGGGATGCTCTTAAGTGTAGCCATACGTAAAGATATAAAGTGGACAGGATGTGTATTTATTAACTTTCTTTCTGTAACATGTTCATACATTTTTTATTTTTTTTTTTATTTGATGACATAATTTGCATTAATAACATGCAACAATTTCATTTTAAGAGAGAAAGTTAATGTTCATGATGAAGTTTTGCTGTGTTAACAGGAATTTGTTCTAATTTCTGCTGAAATAAGACACTGTTTGCTTCCTTTATATGTATTTATGTTATTTCCAACTTCATTTAAAAAAGTTAATATGCCATGTGTTCATTAAAATTGCCTACCCAAACGGCAACACATAACATTAGGCACAAGCTCATTGTTCAATTAAATGCACGTTTACCTTGTTTTTTTTTGGTTTGTATAGTGATGGTTTTACCTTACACGGTGTTCTACTGTATTTATTGTATTAACATCTATTTATTTTTATGGCATTTCACTTTATTGACAGCACAGTGGAGAGAGACAGGAAAGTCAGGGAAGAGAGAGGGCCATGACACGCAGCACAGGGCCCGGGCAAACCCTGGCTGCTGCGGTAAAGACTCAGCCTTGATGCGTGTACACGCTCTGCCAGGTGAGTTTCCAGGGGGGGTGTACACTGTATTCATATTTATTTGAATTGATAAATGAACATGGTGTGATGTTTTTACTCTAATAATGCTATCTAAAGGCATAAAATAATACATACCAGGTGTGCCAGTTTCACATAACTGAAACTAGACGTTAAAGACATTGAACTACAGGAAATCGTAGATTACATTTGTGTGTGAAAGTACATCTTTTTTAGTATGTACACTACATATAATTTGTCTTTTCTAAACAGCAGCATCAGCTTTTGACTCCTGCAGTATTTATTCACACCTTTGCAAACAATTGCAATGATTTTCACCCTTCAGTGTGATGATGTTTGAGGAAACGAAGACACTGTGTGTTGGAACACTCTGTTGTGCAGAGAGAACCTTACAGCTCTTCAGCAATGGGCTGGTAACACTTTTGCTGGGTAGATGAGCTGGTGTGAGGACTGCAAACAAGCTTTTTTTTTTTTTCTCCACACTCTTTACAAGTAGTGAGCATTATACCACACTTTCTCATAATCAAATACTGCTTGATAGACTGGATTGATTTGTTATTTAAACCTTAACTGATAGTTGGCACTGAGTCCCTGTGTTTCATAAATAACTCGGAAGGGTGTAAAAAAAAAAAAGAGAGAAAGAAACGTGATGTAGTAATGCTATCAACTCTTCCCAACTAGTGAGTCATTAGACTAAGATAGGAGAGCACTACTAAAACAAAACACGTTATGTACATGAAGGAGAAGAGTGATCACGCATGTCATTCGATGATCATTACATATTGATCCAATGTAATGTGCCAAACATAATGCGTGTTTATTTTTGGAGGGACATAAACCACATAATTTTACATTTCGCATCACATCACGGATGCCGAGGGGAGAATTTATTCAGATTTTTTTGGCAAATACATATCCCTAATGATCCTCTCTGGTTAATCTGTGAAGAGTCGAACATTGTGCAGCCTGCATGCTTTTCTCTCTGGGATCATGAACAGCTGCTTGCTCATAATTATGTTGTCATTCATTGTTATTTGGAAGAGGGAACGCGTACTGACAGCTAGGATTTTTTTTTTGTGTATTTCCGTACACTATATTTACTCACTTGTGTATACAGTAATGTGAACTGTCTGAGAAAACTCTCACTTTAGCTCAAAAGAATTGTTATTGCCACCATTTCCAGTAGAATATGAGATATTCTGTCTCCTCGGGACATTTGCTACCAGAGGCAGTGCAGTAGATTTGAAATAGATCTACAAAAAAATGAAAGAGGACAAAAAAAGGAAGAAAAAAAGAAAAAGGGGGATATGGATTGAGATGGAGAAGTAGCAGGCTGATTACAAGGTGTCAAAATTGCCAGGAGCAAGAAGGTGAAAGCAATCAGGGGTGAGAAGAGTGCAGCATTCGTGAGGGGCAACTAATTATCCATCTCATTTGTGGAAAGAAGCATTTGAGGCAGCTCTAGCCCACTGAATGGTGACAGATTGGTGCGGAGGAGAGGGGAGGTGTTAGAACAATGGAGCCCAGCTCACCATCATTACTGCATGCTAATCAGCCGTGCTTCTGCACCACCAGTCGGTGCATGAGTTCGGGGAGACATGGAAGTCACTGGCTTCAGGGGACCACAGTCATTTTCGAGGAGAGGGAGGAAACTGATGTACAGTATAGCTGTTGGCACTCGACCACTGCTTGTTTAAGATTATAGGTTATCCTGTGCAGAGGCGAGCTGATGATGATGCTGCTGCTGCTGGAGTGTTATTAAAATGGATTGAGTGGAATAATGGTGTAATAGGGAATATGCACACGGTAATGTCATTAAAAGTTTAGTAAAGGGGGAAATGAATGGATAATGACGTTCATCTAAATGCCTACTATGGTATATATTATAAGTTTAAGACACATCATTAATGCGCCTACCATCTACATGTGAAAATTAATGTAAAACTAAGTGACAAACATAGAAAGTAAAAGTAATAAAAGGAACATTAACCGGCAAGAAAACAGGAAAAAATAAGAAAATGCGTCATTTATTTATGAAAATAATGTGACTAACATCTTTTTAAAATATACATTGTATAATATAAAATAGTTTGTATGTATGCAGTACATATCTTAGCATGTAACCTCTGTTGTCGTCGTCGTTACATCCACCTGTATTCAGAGTGAGTCATATATGGCTACGAGCGACATCGCTACACAACAATAGTGTTTAAAGATGGAGCTCTGCATGCAGAGTATTTAAAATCTAATCTTTAAAATAACCAAATAATAATGTTTTTCCATAACAACATGAATTTTGTCTATTAGGGAAGTTGCAGTTTTAAGTTACATAAAATGTGGAGTCTTTATATTCCAGTTGTGTAGAAAAGGGTAGCTCCAAAAAAAACAAATCAAACTACAAAATTGGAACGTGTTATTAATACCTGCTAAGTGTCTGACAGGCTTTTTGACTGCCACAGGACAACAAGGTTTGTTCACATCTATAATGGTTGTAGACAGCTGTAAAATATATTTTGAGGTTTGCAAAACAGTGAATATATATATATATTTTTTTTAAAAATATATTTTTCATTATTATTTTTAACCCAAATGTGTAAATTTAAATTGGATATAATGTGGTGATCTATTTAACCTTTAATTTTTATTTTTTTGTTGTTAATAGAATTATTTTATAGAATATTTTTTATCATATAATGCATTACTTGTATTCATATAAACATCACACATTAGTATTTGTGATTTCTGACATGAACTGATACTGTAGAAATGAAGAAATTAATGCTTATATAATATTTAAACAACAACAATATTTAAAATCTATAATATATATAATAGATTTCTATTAAACAAACATACCTTTTTCTTTGTTGGCCAGTAATTAGATTATAATTGTAGTGGGCAATAGACAGATGAGGCACCATTCCACAAAGTCATTATTTTCAACAATTACTCTTCTAAATATTTAAACAATGTTTATCAGATCGTGCCATTGCCAAGAAGATATAACACAAGTGGGCAAGAAAGGAGAGATTGTTAAAGGGTTTAATCAAATCGAAACAAAACAGAGAGATAGCAAGTGGATTAAGGTCACCTGGCCACCATGCCCTCTTCACATCAATGTCATTTCGATAATTAACAACTTAGGAGAGAAGCATATTCAACTGTCTGTGCACTGGTCACCGTTGGCATGAGAGACTGCCAACTCTCATGGCGTTGCGAGCTGCGAGTATCACCTCACAGTTGTCTTGCCATGCGTTGGGCTCCTCGTGCTCTCTGTGCAGAAGTGGTGGAGCTGACTTTGTGTTCGATTAAATGTGTTGAAGCCATCGCTGCCTGTGCAAAGTCTCAGAACAGCCCCTCTTCATTGTGTTTGCTTCGGTGCTGGTCTGAGAGCCCTGATTTCTGGAGCAGAGATTTGGCAGTTACAGCAAGTGATGACAGAGGCAGTGGTGAGATCGCACCCAGAACCCCAAAGGAGGCTCACATTTCAGGCGGATGAGGGGCTCGTACAGTACACAGATCGGTGGAGTTTGATGATGCCATTGTTCTGTAAAAAAAAAAAAATCACATTGTTCAGCCACCACTAGCAGAGGCTACTTTTATATGTTTACTTGTGGAGGGTTGGAGTGTTAGACATTTGTAAACTTCTGAACTTTTTGAAGACATTTGACTGCCAATTTGAAATAATTGTACGACTGAAAGTCTGGCTCTCAAGATGTCATCCTCCTGTTATTTTATTGTCGCTGTTAAATCAGTGTAGGTTGTTTTTCTTCTTGACACATGGTGGGATGGAGCATGGGGATGTTTGCAGAATGGTAACTTGCAATTCAAGGGTTAAGGCAGCATGAAAGAATCCATTCTCGGTTTAATGACCTAGCCTTGCTGGGCGAGGACGACAGGGAACATGCTCTTGACTTGTACTGAATTTGCCAATTAACACCTCCAATAACAGGCTGCCTCTGAACATCACCAATGTAGAGGGAGGAGGAGCAACTCTCATGCACTTTGTTTTTCAGCCTCTGATCCTGTAATGATGAGGTCTGTGATTTCTTCATACATTGAAAATTATTTTGCCTTATACACAGCTCTGCAAATGTTCTTTCATAGTAGATTTTTTTGTATGACTTGTTTCGAGATAAATACACACTTTGTGGAGCCGCGTAGCCACTGACGACCAGACTGGCAGTGATGTTGGAAATATTTTATTTTTCCACGTGCTGCTCGAATCCTTATGTAGTTGTTGGACATTCTATTTTTCGCACATGCCCATATGGCCATGTGCAGCTTGGCTGGTAGCTAAGATACACCGTGCTTGATGAGCTTTGTCTCTTATTGTTACACATGAAAACACAAAACAACAGTGTCCTCGATAGATAACGTTTAAAAAAGATCGGTCCCCCCTTTCAAATAAAAGTCCCCATTCTAGTCAACCCTCTGGTTTCACACATGCTTATCAGACTCCCAAACAACACCTAGTGCAGGTGTGAATATCAAAATCCCCCGTGAAAATCACAGTGGGTACTACTGTGTTGTCCTCGGAGTCCTCTTACATGCAGAAGTGGCTTTGCATGGGGCCTGAGATGCTGCTGGCTAACAACAACTGCAGAAACACCTTTGGCTAGGTGTAAGGTGGACATTCTTACACTGAATGTGCTTAATGACTGAAAAAAACGTCACCCGGATCTAATTGAAATAGACGCCTAAGTGTACAGTAGCTGGTTATTGCCCAGTACAGTCACACGATAACACGGTAGTTTCGCAATTCATTAGCAGGTACTTTAACAATATACAATAATTGAAAGACGGCTGTAAAATTGATAGCAGTTCACACCATAGGGAAAGTGCACTGATCCACCTAATGATAGTAATGAAGTATACTGGGTTAGGGCGCAGAAGATAACACTTAAGGTGTGAGCTGTGTACAATTATGACAACAGAGGCCTTGTCCTAACACTTTGTCATCTTAACAGATACAAACACTGCAGCGATGTTAGACACATCCACGTGAGCAGGACCGAAGAGATCGGCGACGTAACTCCCGGAAATTAGCGCACCCCCCCAAGCTTCTCCTACTCTCGTGCTGACCACCTTTTGTGTCATGTGTAGAAGAATATGAACCTTGTTAGAGATGCTACATACAAATCAATTCATGTATTCAGTGTTAAGAAACCATCTGGCTTGATTAGAGCTGAAAGTCATCCTGGCAGGCCAGTTTCCTGACTGACACCTCATAGAATTAGTGGGAGGACAGCTTCATTTACTGTCTTTGCTCAGCTCAGACTACCCCGCTCATCATCTCGCTGTGCTCGAAGCTCGACTGTGATCTGAAAAAAAGTCTACCACAAGCTCGGTTTACCTCTAAGTCTTTGTTACAGCACTAAACAGATTCAGCATATCTGGGTTGTTGTTTATTAGTCTTAGATAGTGAGATATAACACTTTTTGTGTTCTCTTTGTGGAAGCTGTGAAAATGGCACGCCATATGTAATACACTTGCTTGCTGTTGGTCTTGCCAATTCCCCCAAGATCAGTCATTCCTGTGCCAATGCTCACACTCTCTCTTTGTCCTTGTGATTTGATTGAGCATGTTGGATTGAACGGCTTTCTTTTTTGATGCTGTGTCTGGTGTTTTAGTTGTTGATTTGATGTCACTCGCGGTTCCAGTTAAAATAACCATTTGATCCGGAACATACGTGTTCAGATATACCTCCGAGGAACATTTGTTATAATCAAGTCAGAGACTGTTAAAGCAAGGATGAAACAAAGAATAATAGCCTGAGGCGCACGTAATAAACAGGAAATCCAAAGCAAATAGGAGACGGATAAACCAAAGCATATTCCTGTTATGTTTTTTTCCCCTCTCTTCTAATTCTGCACAAAACAAATTGGCTGCATATTTTGTTCACACCTTGTGTAACCTGGGGATAGCAAGCGCAATTCTCTCTCGTCATACCTGTGACAACACCCTGCAAAGTGCTCCCAGTGCCCTAATCTGCAAGGTAGAGACCTGCTGCTGCTGCACGTAGATGTTGTTTTCTTTGTCCTTAGATGCTTGTCCCTGTGGTTTTTACGTTTACACGCCCACCAGAATCACACAAGGTAAAAGAGAATATGTGAGTGTCTCGCAAGCTACCAATTTTTATTTTATTTATTTATTTATTTATTTATTTTCTCAGAAACATGTTAGTGTTCAGCGGAAAGCAATAAAGGCATACTGATGGTGTTTGATTTAGAAATGGCAGTCAGACCATGATTTTAGCATCAACAGATGGCCAGTAGATTGGTTTAAATGAGTAACACCACTGCCTGCTTTAGAGTTGGCTCAAGTAGTAGAGTAGTGTACTACCGTCTTATCATATCTCCTTGTGTGAATGATGATGTCACCCGTGATAGATGCTACTCAAGTGGGATCAGACCTACTCAGTGATGCCTGTAGAGACCAGCTCTGGGAGATCCCTGTCTGGCTGCATTATTCAACAATGCTTCCTTACGTCTCCCAGGGAAAAGGGACTGTTGAATATTTGAGAGATAGAATTTGATTTTTTATTTAAGTGTATAGATGTGGACCGGAGAAGGGGTGGCGGTGGCGGCGGCGGTGGCGGCGGTTGTGGTGGTGGTGTTGGTGGTGGTGGTGGGGGGGATAGAGATAGTGCCAGTCGGTGCAGCCTGGATGGTCACCAAGGCAACTTGCCGAGTTTCTCTAACTGATCTACGGGACTTCTTGGCCGTCTCACTGGGGACGTTTTGGAGAAGTGGGCTTCTTCGAGCGCCTTTTGACTGCGACTACGAGTTGACGGATCATTGATCATTTTAGTCTTGCATTTACGGCCGCCAGTTAGTCATAGTAATAATTTTCATTAAACCTTCTCGCACCTGGATATCTGTCTTCTTTAACTTCTCTCATCACCCTGTGCAGGACATTTCTAGAGCTCAAACTGTAGCTCACATTAGCCTATGGTGCTATTAGGACTCCCCTAAAATGTAACAAAAAAAAAATAAAAATAAGTAAAAGGTTGTAAGTCTTCTCTGGACTCCTGGGCTGTTTTGCGAAATTGAATGTATCAATATTTCAGTCGCAACATAAGAAAGGAAATCTGCTCATTGATAACGTACCAGACATTGTGCCAGACAGTGATAGCCTATTTTTCAAAGCGGCGGCGTCAAAAAACAAACATGGCTGCAGAACCACTGCTCAGATCCTGACGAGCCAAGCGGAGTATTGATCCATCTGGCTCCGAAGACACTGTCATGTCACCTTTGCATTTAAGTGTTATCTTGTCAGCTTCAAATGATCTAGCTGTCAGATCCGGAGAAAGGCGGCCTGTGTGATGTTGCTTTGTCTCTAATGTCCAGCTGTTTGCGACAGCAGTCTGTATCAGCAGAAATATTTTAATCAAGTGTTGAGACTGTTTAGTATATGTCAAGATGCCTTTTCTGCTGGTGATATAAGATATATATACATATACAGCATCTTATATCATCAATAAATGGGTATTTGTAGAATGCTATTAAACTCTGTGTTATGTATGACAGTTGATTAAAGTCCACAGTTTCAGTCAGTTGTCATCTCATTCCTGGGTGTCACCCACTCCCTCGGATAATTAAAAAGACACCTTACAATGGACGTTATCAGAAGCTCAGTAGCAGCTCAAACTATGTGCAAATTGCTTCAAAATTGATTCCTCCTTTTACAGCAGATGTAACTGATAGTTAAAGGGTGGGAATCCGGCTTTGTGGTGAAACTCTTTCACCCAAGGTGTGGTAACAGGGTGAAAATTTGAAAGCAAATTCACTCCCTGCTAATGTAGCCTACATGGCCCCTAATGATGATAACACACCCACTGTATTGCAGCCGCCGCACTAATCTTCATGTTTTCACTCACATCCGCTGCAAACGCTTTTTAGTCGTTGATTTTTTTTTTTCTCCCTTCTTCTTCTTTTGCTCACACACGAATCATTGTACTGTGTCCAAATGTCTAATTTTGTCCCAGTGTTTGCTGCTTTAGTATCCCGGTCATTTAAAAGAGTGGATCAGTTCTTTTAAAGGCTCTTGGAGATGCTGCAGGCCTGGGGAGCGTGTTCGGCTGCTATAAAGGCAACGGTAGGACACCAGCCAGTAGTTCACACTTGTTGGAGCATATAGTGAGGCTGTGAAGATGGATCCTTTCTTTTTTATACGGTACTGTCTGTATTTCTCATCTTTCTCATCAGTGTGAAATAGTGACGCCGTGTGATATATTCTTCTCTGCCATGTCTGAAACATACTGTAACACTTGTGCGGCTGTATGGATTAAATATTCATACGGCAAAAAAAGGGGTAAAAAAGAAGATAGATTACTACATTTATTTTCTTTATGCCAATGGAAAAGTTTGTCAAGAAAATAACTTCCACATGTTTGTTTGTGACAGCCTAGATGTGAGCGGTGGAGATATAAATCATGTCACATTTATTTTTCCTCTCAACTTGGAACATGGTTCTCCTCCCCGTAGAATTCAGAACTGATCATTAACCTTTCCTTTAGTTCCTCCCCTTGCCTGGTCACATTTCCTCTCTATTTGGTTCCTGGCCCCATATGCCACTTTCCTATTTCCTGCCTGCAGACAGCAGGGAGTAGCTCTATTATCACCTTCCTAGAGCTGTCTTTGAATGTGAGAGGCAATTCCATTTCACTCAGCCATGGGGAGGAGGAGGAGAAGAAGGAGGAGGAGGAGGAGGAGGAAAAAAGACACACCATAGAGCACACAGAAATTGGTCTAGGGTTACTTCTTATAGTCGAATGTAAGATTATTTTTCCGTTCGTATTGCCCAGATTCAAGGATCGTTCAACGTTCCGCGGTGAAGGTTTTTGCAGAATAGTTCCAAATCTGAGCTAAAAGGTTAAGTGCCGTGTATCATGTTTGGATGTTGTGTGACCACTTTATCGTCAAACTCCATTTAGAAGTCATCTTTTGAAATATTAACAATCCTAAAGCAGCTAGATTACACTACTGTGAAGCTGTGCTAAACATATCGAAGATGTCTCTAATGCTTCCGCTCTCAAGTGTGTTCTCTCCCATTTTGCGACTTTTTTACTCGAAGCCTGGGTTATTTTTGGGCTTCCCTAAGTCTTATTCCAGCTTTTATCAGCGTCTAGTTCTTTGGACTGGTAGAGCTCTTGACAATATTGCTCCTGGATAAATTAAACATGAGTTACGTAGAGTGATAATCTGTGGGCCTCTCTTTTCACACTGCATTCCCAATGAGCTGTGTGTTGGCCTGGTGTTGTTGCCTGTGATTTTAATGAAGATTATTCTTGTAACACGACAGTCGCCTGTTTGCTCCTATTCTCCCCCAAATATTTTCTCTTCAAATGGAGAATTTTGTTTTTCTTTCAAGGGATCTGTGCAGCATTCGTGTTTAATTTTAAAAGTACTTCTGTTGCAGGTCTATCACCAGTTCGTCACACGTGTAATTAATGATATTTTAGGTACCAGATCTCGGATGTTGATTAATCAGATAACAGGTTTTCTGAGTTGTTGTTTTCAGATTAAATATTCATCATCATGTCAACCTAGTTATCGATTAAACAATACACAGCTGTGACTGGGTAATTAGTACTTATTTTCAGCTTGTCTAAGCACCGCGAGGCTCGCATCAAAAATGGCAAAAGCTTAAGTTACTGGATTGGAGCCTTCTGTTTTCTATTGTTCATCTTTAGGCTGATAGTGCTCGGGGAAAAACCTCAGAGGATTCTCAAAGGAGTAAGTGCACACTTCATGGCATGGCTACTCCTAAAATGGAACTGATGTTTTATAAATAATTTCAAAGTTACAAACATCAGCCTCACAATCACAGCGATTCAATGATATTCAATTGGCATAAGTCACTTTCATTTCCGCGTGCTTTTCATCAGAAATGGCTTAAAAAGTAGAGTTAGTCTGAATTTTTAATGCCATGGGCTTACTGGGGACAGTGGCCATGTTCTTCACTTGCAGACGTCTGACAGTGCATGGCAGCAGAAATAACAAAATGGTCACAAACCCCAACTGCACTCCCCGGGTCACACAGGCTCTTTAATTTTTAAAGAGACTAGCATCAAACCAAACAGTTGATAACGGGTCAGTAGCAGGTGATAAAAGAAGTTTTCGTAGGGACATTAGCCCTGACACTAACTTTGTGATTCCTGATATTATATCCTCAACATTTGTTTAGCCACATAATACACATCAGAGAGCATGAAGTGGTTACTCTTAGGGATTGCACCCAGAGGATTACAAGTGTTACTTTGCTACAGGATTGGTAGGAGGCAAAATTCACACATTTATAATTACGCTTGAATTTTATATACCATCATCTGTATTCATGTTATTGTAGTTTTTTTTTAATGGGAGGGGCAATGTGTATAGCTCATGGTTCATTCTCCCATAGAATTATTATTTCCATAGGAGTGTGTTAATTACCATACTGTCTCTGTCCTGTGATGTAGAAACTACTAACAGGAATAGAACGGAAAGATAAAAATAACTTGTGCTTTACTCTGGTGTGGGAATATCAAATTAATGATCTTTATACACAGGACTGTAGTTGCATCAAACTGCATATTAAATAATAATAATTAAAAAAAAAAACATGCACTGAATTTGAGATTTGAATGGTATGCAGTGAGATCACAAAAGAATAGCTGTGAATAAATGCACTGTGAAACAAATGGCATCAAAGTACTGAAAATTAATTCAGATAATACAGTTAACAAAAACACGTTTTGTGTTATTTAGCCATTTATATTTTTTGGAAACTATAATAAAAGCAAAATTTAAGGGCTAAACAGTGTAACTTTGTTCACATGATAATAAAAAAAAAACAGAGAAATAAAGTGTTGGCTTTTAATAAGATAGATTGTTTTTCTCCAGATAAAGAAGCACATGTATAAATATTTGTTTTGCAAAGTCTCTCGGCTCAGGTATGATATTAGCACAGGAGTCACGTCACTTGTATTTCCACCAAACATCAAGATCACCTGTCCTGGGGTTAATTTGCTGTGAGCTTTGTGGTAAAAGAATCACGGTCTGGGTCTGGTCTGGCTGCGTGGCCCTTAAAAGACATCAATAATGAGCAGGTGTAGGAGTGCACTTCTGTGTGGA
Organism: Larimichthys crocea; assembly: GCF_000972845.2. Classification (NCBI taxonomy): domain Eukaryota; kingdom Metazoa; phylum Chordata; class Actinopteri; family Sciaenidae; genus Larimichthys; species Larimichthys crocea. The sequence goes on from NC_040028.1 coordinate 13,638,284, forward strand.
TGTGTGTCTTGGTGTGTCCAGGGAGGATGCCTAATAAGGGTTTAAAAGCCACAACTGTCCACTCCGCCCCTTAGCAGGCCTCCAGCTGTCTTTTCTGTCAGAAAGCACCCTGATTCCCTCTGACAGAGCAGATCACTGAGGGCAGGAAACCACAGGGGGCAATAGTTATGTTAGCATTTACACAAAGCACCACAACACTTGGTCAGATTAGTCGTGCTAGGTAATTAAAGACTTAAGGTAAACAGAGGTTTTGTCTTTTTTTTTTATGATTATTATTATTTTTCATCAGATCAAACAGCAAAGAAGAAGAGCAGAAATACTTCACTTTGATTCACTGATGGAAATTGCAATGTGACGTCTGGCAAACAACATATAAATAACTTAAAGGCCATCTTAAATGCATTCCCATGAAATTTTTAGTGCCACTGTAATATAAGCCACTACCTGTCATGAATCCCAAATAACCTTGGCTCTATCCTCTTAGTTCAGCCCAGTGTGCCTCATTCCTTATTACTGGCCTGACAAGGAAATGTTTACCCATCCGACAAGAGACAAGCCATTTCATAGTCGGAAAAAAGCAATTTCACCTGACTAGAGTAGCACACTATGTCCCCATATCCTTGATGGCTATAATTTTGTTGTCATTTTGTGTGCTGTGATCATATCATTGAAGTGACAGTGCTGGGCATTAGGTAAAGTCCCTAAGCTGGTGCTCACTTTCAGGCTTTTTCTCTCCTTGTCATTCACATTGATTAGATTAGACCCAGGTGGCAAGCAGATTTCTTTGGCACAACAATAAAAAATGGTGATAAGGCATGTGAAGGGAAGAAAGAAAAAAAAAAAAGCACATTGTTTTATGCTCAAATGAACACCCGCTACCCAGAAGTGGTTTTATGAAAAATTGTATATTTTTATATTTTCACAGATTATTGAAGGATGTTTCTAATGGTCCAGGGTAAGATTTTATAATATGTATGCACTACATGGTAGCTGAATTTAAAAACAATAATCACTTTGGAGTAGAAATAGTAGAAATATTGCTCATGGGGACCCAGTGCATTAAGCTCAGCTGGCCAATGGTGGGTGAGGGGGGGGTTTGTACAGGGCTGGTGGCAGAGATCCTAACCTGCACTGTGCTATACCCCCAAGGGACGAGTCTGGCCACGGGCATAACAAATCAGCCCCCCCTCCTCTTTGGTTATGTCCACTAGCTAAGCTGAGCCAATAGAAAGAGAGGACTCTGTTAAATAGGCATCAGAGCACCTGGGGAAACAAACTGAGTTGCTGCACGGGTGTTCAACAATTGGTTGGCTGTTCAGGGGAGGGTTTAAAAAAACAAAACAAAAAAACAACAAGCTCATTTTGCTTATTTAAGATCAGTGATGGAAGTGAACCATAATCCTGTAATGAGGAGAGCAGAGAGTGGCCTCTTTTGCTTGGGCACAGACAAGCCTGTGCTTGCATGTTTCACAGGAATAGATTGCTGGACCCTATAGCCCTACTGTAATGACCCTTCTTGTTAGCTTCAGAGATTCATGGCTGTTCATTAGAGCGACAAACTTGTGGAAATAGGCTTCAATCGGTGTTCTCTTAACCTTCTCTGGTTCAGATTGTGTAATGCACACTTGCTTGGTTAATGACACTGCAGTATAACTCAACCAAAAGTTATTCAGTGAAGTGGAAATGGCCGGTTTTTGAGGCCACAGTCAATGATTTCTAGCATTTTGTCTTATTTTGTGCACACAAGAAGGACATGTTTTAATATAATCCAATCAAACACATCTCCATAAAGAAAGTAGCTTTAAAAAAAAAAAAAGAAGTGTGTTGACACAAGCTTCACGTCTCTGACACAATGTTCAGGTGTACCGCATGAGATGGAAATTTATAAATGAAGACTTGTGAAAACACCTTTTTACAATCTGATTTATGGACACTCCCCTTCAAAAGCAGTTCATGTGGTTAACTTGGGATTCATTTTAATACCTCATTTCACCTTCGTCATCAACATTGTTCTGTCAAATTGTCATTATGCTAGTGAGGACTTCATTTAAGAAGAGGTTTAATTAAATGATGGAACGATTTGATTTGATTTTACATCATATTCTCTATTTTTAACCTTATGTAATTCAACCAACAATAAACTTGGCTCTGTGTTTATAACTGTCAGTTATCTCAGACATCAAATTTGATCTTTATTTGAATATAATTTTGCTAGAGATGCTTTCTTAGACAGATCCTAATGAGTTTTAATGAGCATCCAACTTCTTCTTAAAAAAAAAAGAAATCCAAAGATTTTACTCAGCTATATTCACATAAACTTAATGTCCCAAACATATTTGTAAGATTTTTCCTTTCACTTCATGTGAGATGCATTTTCCACAGCAGCCCTGTTGTCAGTCCGCAGGCTCATAACTTCCAGGCATAAAATATTTACCAGCACTGGGACTCATAAACACATCTTCAGTGGGACGCCATGATTTCACGCTATATCACAAACATTTTAAGGCATCAGATGCACTGCCTGTCATGGACTGTCATTTTTGGCGTGTTAATAATATATCTTGGTTTCTTCGGCAGACATACTTTGGCACTCATAGCACATAAATAGGTAAATAACGCGGATAAATAGGTAAATAACGTAGCTGGGAGGAGAGAATAATATGATTTTTGTGTGTGTTTTGTTCATATATTTGAAAAGAAACACCCCAAATCCATATGTTTCATCAAATATAAGCCCCATGTCAAACTACAAACAAATCACTTTGCTCACAGCGCTCCACAGATTGTCCTAATTAAGAGCTGTCTAATTAAATTACAGCCTTGAGTTAACCAATGGCAATACTTGTTTCATTAGCAAAGCAGGAAGAGTGATGGAAAGAAAATCCTTCCTGATTGCAGGATGGTGTCAATTGGCTAATTTGCTGCCTTCGGTACCTTCAAGTCATAGCAAAGGCGTTTTCATAGTGTTAGATTAGGAAAGGCGTGTGCAAAAGCTTGTGATATAGGTTGAGCTAATAGTGGTTTCCTATTGAGCTATGCAGGTCGAGAATTGCATCTCGCCCGCGAGTGATCTCTCCAAGAAATTTATGAATGTGGGCAGTGGCTTTTCGAGCTCCGATGGATCAGAGCTTTCGTTGCAGGACCATCCTATTATATGTGCAAGTGACAACCTGGAGAGAAGTTCACCTCTGAAAAAAAACTCTAGGGAGATGACGAATCAGTTAGAGGCAGACAATTTTCCCGACTCCAAGGACGCATCAGGGGACGTCCAGAGGGGCAAACTCTCTCCTGATCTTCACGGAGTCTCTGACATCCGTCATAATTTCGATGGATCTGCAGGAGAAAGGTGCATCTTTTCTCCATCTACCCAGCCACAGTCAGTCTCAGCAGCTCCCAGTGCCATGTTCCCTTACCCGAGCCAGCATGGACCAGCGCATCCGGCTTTCTCTATTGGAAGTCCCAGCCGTTATATGGCTCATCACCCGGTCATAACTAATGGAGCTTATAACAGCCTTCTGACCAACACTTCTCCGCAAGGCTACCCGGCAGCGGGCTACCCTTACGCGCAACAGTATGGACACACTTACCAAGGAGGGGCTTTTTACCAGTTCTCTACGGCGCAAGCAGGACTGGTTCCGGGGAAAGCGCAGGTGTATTTGTGCAACAGGGCCCTGTGGCTGAAGTTTCACAGGCATCAAACGGAGATGATCATCACAAAGCAAGGACGGTAAGTGCGCGTCTTACGCGTCTGTCGTACAACCTGCAGAATGAATCAGTTTTTCCGGCGACATCAGTGTGAGGCTTTTGTTTCCAAAGTTTAAAATTAACATCGAATCATTGTTTCCTCAAATTAAAAAGAATAACGGACCAAGGAAATATCATGAGGAAAAAAATCGTGGAATTTAATCTGATTTTTGCCTTTTTCTTTTCTTTTCTTTTTCTTTTTTTTTTTTTTTGAATTGTTATGAGTTTTCTAAATCTGTGCTCCTTTTATTTTCCACAGACGAATGTTCCCTTTTTTAAGCTTCAACATTTCTGGCCTTGACCCAACTGCCCACTACAATATATTTGTGGATGTAATACTTGCTGACCCAAATCACTGGCGATTTCAAGGAGGCAAGTGGGTGCCATGTGGAAAAGCAGACACAAATGTAATAGGTATAATAACTGATTTATTCCTACATTTATTGCGCAAATAACCTATTTAATTACACAGTGTAGTTTGTCTATTTTGATGAATTTTGACGTTTTTTATGTGATTAAAAAAACTATTTTAAAAAACTGGATGAAGTCATTTATATTAAATAATAAACCACGTGTTGTGTGTTTAATTTATCTGTATTATTGCGTATTTTTTCAGGAAATAGGGTTTATATGCATCCGGACTCACCAAATACCGGTGCGCACTGGATGCGTCAAGAAATATCATTTGGAAAGCTAAAGCTCACAAACAACAAAGGTGCCTCCAACAACACGGGACAGGTAATGCAACATTATATCCAGTTCTTTATTATTATTTCAAATTCTAATTATAGTGCAGGTCCAGTTGGAAACAATTTTTCCTTTCCTTTTCTTTCTTTGTATATTATTTTTCATCTTTTATCTGTCTTACTGTCTGTTATCAACTAAAGGGCAACGACAACAGCAGTGCAGTTTTATTACAGTAACTATAAAATAATGATAATATCGAACTAAAGGAGCCTGTCTGTCTGCTTTAATCAAAGTTTGAAGCTGAGTTTCTGACGCGCGTCTTTAATTGAATCTCCAGATGGTGGTCCTCCAGTCTCTCCACAAGTACCAGCCCAGGCTCCATGTGGTGGAAGTAAACGAGGATGGGACAGAGGACACCAGCCAACCAGGAAGAGTCCAGACTTTCACCTTCACAGAAACGCAATTCATCGCCGTCACAGCTTACCAGAATACCGATGTAAGAGCACTTCACATCCGACACAACTCTGCAACACGAGTCCACCCAAACAAGTCTCTTATTCATTTCGAACAAATCCATCATCACTGATAAAACAGAGCATTGTTTATTGTATTTATTTGTTTTGAAACGGATGCGGATTTTAACAGGATTGAGAGTGGGATTTACTTCATCCTGCTGGCACAAAAAAAAAAAAAACGACACAATACTAAAAACAGAAAAGCTATTTTTGAGATTGACGCTGCAGCGCGCTCATCTCCAAACACACGCCGCCTTCGTTGGTTTTCTAATCAATGCATTCTTTTTTTCCCCACAGATTACGCAACTGAAAATCGATCACAACCCGTTTGCTAAAGGATTTCGGGACAACTATGACACGTAAGATTTCATTTCTATTTCTATTTTTTACATTTTTGGAATACATGTAGCCATTTGGTCATTTGAATCCATTAAAAAAAATCTTGATAATCAAGTTAAAAGCTTCAATGCACCTTTATAATCCTGCTGATGTTTTTCTTGTTTGATGTTTACTAAATTGCTTCCAAAATGAAAAGAGGCCTCGTGTGATTCCCCAAATTAATCGAACATGGGCCTAAAGAAGAGAAAAAAATGTGTTTTTGTGCTTTTGAACTGACTGAAACTGAAACAATGAATATTTAATTTAATCATGTGAATATGAGATAATAAAAAGATTAAAATCAGAATATTAATTCAAATTGATGACAATATTCCTCATGTGTCGGCCTGTCTTGTGCACACTGACCAGCAATTTTAATACTGATGCGTAAAATTCAGATGTGAACCAAGTGGACAAAGCGAAACTTTTTCCACATTGCAGCTCCGCGTGTGTCGACGCGTGTTCCTTCTTCGTATGAACAATTCACTTGCGTAAAGATCAATTTTATGTCATAAATATTGAACCTTCAATTATCTCAAGAAAAATGCTCTTCTAATGAGATGTGACAATCTGCTAAATGCTAGAAATTGATATTGACCTGGATTTCTTTGATTTTTTTTTTTTTTTTTTTTTTTTGAAGACCAGACCAGAGCGCACAGTTTACTGACTGAATTGTTTCTCTGTTTTTCTCTCCATCTTTTCAGTGTCTACACAGGCTGCGACATCGACCGCCTAACTCCATCACCGGGTGACTCTCCGCGTTCACAGATCGTGCCGGGTGCGAGATATGCCATGCCTAGCTCTTTCCTGCAGGACCAATTTGTCAGCACTTATGCCAAATCTCGCTTTCACCCTGGCATGGGGACTGGTCCTGGCACGGAGCGCAGCGTCCCACTCGGCAACAGCTTGCTATCCCCGCAGCAAACCGAGGAGCCCACTGTTGCCACCCCCCCGCAGCGATGGTTTGTCACCCCTGCCAACAACCGACTGGACTTTGCTGCCTCGGCATACGACGCCGCTGATTTCGCCGGTAACGCGGCCACCTTGCTGTCCTACGCAGCGGCCGGAGTGAAGGCTCTTCCCCTGCCGACTGCAGGCTGCTCCAACCGGCCTCTTGGCTATTACGCAGACCCGTCAGGCTGGGGAGGACGCACGCCGCCGCAGTACTGTGGTGTAAATAGCAAATCCAGCTCGGTCTTTTCCTGCTGGCCCACTAACTCTATCGGTGGCAGAGCTAGTACCAACTACCTGGCCGAGGAGGTAGACTCCATCCCGACAGAGAGGTCACCGATCGGCGGCACGGAGGAGACCAAACCCAAAGACATGACATCAGAGTCGAACTGGATAGAGACGCCGTCCTCCATTAAGTCCATTGATTCAAGCGATTCTGGTATCTTTGAACAGGCCAAAAGGAGAAGGATCTCACCTTCTGCCACGCCGGTTTCAGAGACAGTGTCCCCGTTAAAATCTGAGCTGCTGACACCGAGAGAGTGTGAGAAAAACTGCACAAAGGACATTGGTTATTACAGTTTCTATCCTCACAGTTAAAATCTATCTATCTATCTATCTATCTATCTATCTATCTATCTATCTGTTAACCAATAAAAAAAAAGATGATAAGGACTGTCACCTCCACAGTTAATGGCCAAAAAATGTAAATTCTTCCACTACTCTATCATGGGTCATGGGTTGGGGCGCCTTCATTCCACACTGTTAAGTAAAAAACAAAACAAAACAAAACAAAAAAACACTGTAATTATGAATATAATGTACATAATATCGGTGATAGTGATTGGATGTACACAAATAGATTAAATTCATAAGTAGTGTTTAAAAAAAAAAAACCCTCTTCTGTTAAGTAGCCTGAACTGTGAGTAAAGAAAGATATTGAGATTCTGTACATGAAATGTTCTTGTGTAGCATATACTGGCATAATAATCCCTGTCAGTGAAAAAAAATGAATTAATAATATATGTATTTTGTACTTTATCAAAGCTGTAGGCTACCAAAAGTTTATGACGTTACTGATCACTGCTACATCCATGATACCTGTGGTTATATACAGTTATACATGTTGGTAATGTAGACTTAGAGTCTTTTTATTTTGATTTATTTATGATTTATTCATTTATTTCAGCCGCTTATTTTTCATAGCCTGTATGTTCTGCTGTCGTGGAAAATCTCTGTATCTGCTGTATTGTGGTTGAAACGTAATAAATGATGTTATCATGACGAGCATTCATTTATTTGGCTGATTTTCCGGGGAACGCACCACCACGTGGAGCGTGTTTGAAGTAATTCAAAGCGGTTATATTTAAATAAAAATGAATTTAAAAAAATTAAGAATATCAATTAGATGATGCCCAAGAGAGTTGATTTCATACGTGCTCTCGTGTGTGTACTGATTGGTCCAGATTATGGAGGAAAAAAAATTAAAGGTCCGTTTAATGAGACCTCCACGTGACAAAAATGGACCAATAAAAAGTTCAATTAAAGAAGGCACAAAAATACTGAGTGCTTAATAATGGAAAATACTGTGAATGGAGCCTGACTGTTATATGTCAATGGGGGACTTTTATATCAGTCACAATTCAAAGTGCTCATTAATAATTAGAAAACGTGAATGGAGCCAAATCTGGAACTTTTATATACCTGAGTGAATGAATCCAGAATTAGATATTACAAATCAACAATGAGTATTGTTGCAAAAGCATTTGGTTGACTTTGTTTGCCAATTTAAAAGAATGAAAACTTTTTTGTTTTGTGTGTGTGTGTGTGTGTGTCATAATTACACCGATAAAAGGAGGAGAAAAAAAACTGTGAAGTTGACAAGTTTTCTGTTCGGCAGCCAAAGGAAGTGACACATCAAAATAAAGTCTTTGCTTGTGTGAAAATGTGGACCAGAACAGACCCGCAGCAGACAGGGGTAAGGAGACAGGTTTTCTTTTTCTTTGTTGTTTTTACTACAATTAATTACAGATTGATTGGTTCTTTGCTGATTGAATGATTCAACCCGTATGCTCTGCCTCAATCATCCGGTTTTTGATTGCATCATTTGAACCATTATTGAACACTGATATCAAATTAATCAAGTTTAAACAATGCATAATTAAAAGTGATACATAATAAGCGCAATGTGCACTTAATTGGAATTTCAGTGTGAAGGAAATGCGCACAGCTGTCAGTAAGATGCGTGGCATTTAGCTTGTCATAAAGCTGGTGTGTGTGTGCGTGTGTGTGTGCGTGTGTGTGTGTGTGCGTGTGTGTGTGACAGTCAGTGATAGGCCTTCCCAGGGATAAACAGCAGATGGCGATAACTGAATGCAGGTCCTGTAATCACACAGCTTTTTCATTATGTGGCTCTCGGGAGGTCAGTGTAGTCCAGGGGCAGCTCTGAGGAATCGGAAGATTTCTTAATAAACTTCTATTTATGGCTCAATTAAAAAAAAACACAACAACAACAGCGGTTTGCCTCTGGATTTAGCCACACGTGGATAGAAACCTACACCAGATGGCGATGCTTTACTGTTATTATATTAGTTAAAGGAATCCCATGCTGTTAAAAAAGCCTCACAACTGTAGTGCCAAAAAAAGTAGAAGCTGCAATCAAGCTCTCATGAATGCAGTAAACACTCAACACACAACAAACAAGTTAAAACTAGAAGGACTTATCATAATGTCAACTTTACGCACCGACATGGGTGGCATCCTGCATCCAAATGGATCAAGTGGCACTCAGTATGGTGACGGTTCCTCACGGTGGAGTCTTTCAACAGCATAATGTTGATTCTCAGAGGTAGACCAGCACCTTTGGATGTGCAGCAGGGAGCCAACAACTGTCCTTACAAGTGGGGTTAAAGGTGACAAGTTCAAGGGGTCTAAAGTTAGAGAACCACATCACAGAAAGGTATATTTAGTATGCTTTTATAGGAGCAATATACATTATTACAAATAACATGCTCTCATTGCTCTATCATAACATCCCAAATAAATAAAAGTGGCTCTCTAACCTATTTTTTCTTAAAATCTGAGGTTGATCCCTCAGTTTCTGCCCTTGATCTAGCAAGACATCCTCTAAACTTCTTCAGTTGAAGGTCACAGCTGAGACATACAAGTCTGATTTTTTTTGGGACAGACATATTCTGACATATATAGACAGAGGATCAATCAAAAATTAGGCAATTTACTGCGTGACTGACATGAGGATTTTTATGTCAGCACGTCTGGAGTTTTGGAGTTTTAATTTCCAGGAAGGAAAATGTAGTGGGACAGACTTAACACAGGATACAGAGCAGAGTGTGGAGTGAAGTAGTCCTCCGCAGTTAAGCTCATGCAAACTGTGTTTAACAATAATAAAACAATGACAAATGATCATATAACCTGCACTGACACGTAAAACTAAAGATAATGGCTGCAGATTTTCTGCGCCTGAAAAAATAAAGGTGAAACACTTGAAAGAGTGACGCGTCCACGTCAGCGCGCAGGAATGCGCATGTTTTCATGAACGGGAAGGAGACAAGCAGGAGAGGCGCGAATCATCACCGAGCTGCTGACCGACGACGATCAAACACATGTGACCGCTGTGTGCTCGCTCAGTTACTCGCTACACCTGCCGGGATTACGCACACAGCGGAGGTCTGTGCTCCATCCATCCATCCATCCATCCATCCATCCATCCATCCATCTCTGTCTGCTGAGAGGAGGAAGAAGATGGACAACACGGATCAAGGTGCCCAGATAGAGCCGCTCCTGCCTACGGTAAAGAGCACTTCATCTCTGGGGACAAATATTTACTTATATATACCTGTGGATTGTGTTGACAGCATGTCAGCTTATGACATAATGAAATGATGACTAATCTATTTTTAGTGAGCTAACTCAACTCTCTTTAGAAGCATGATTAAAGTTACTCTCTGACTTGATACAGTCACAACTAAGAGGCGTTCACTGGTTCTTCTTTTGTCTTTAAGTATGAAACTGTTTCACAGTGATGAAGTAATGTCCCATTACACACTCTGTGCTATATCATTTCATATAGGCCCTGTTGTGACAGCCGTCCTATTAATACAGTAAATTCATGATGGAAGTGACCTTGTGTCTTTGTTGTAATGAAATTGTGACATAGATTAAGGTTTAAAATGCAGCAAATGTATGATGGAGTGATGCTGCAGGCTGCACAAAATAATATGTAATAATAAACTATCTCTACAAGCATTTTTGGAGAAATCCTGTTGATGTAAAAGAAGTCTCTCAGGGGACACGTGGACCCTCCCCACTGGTCTTTGCTGATCATTTCAGAGGAGATTTGTTGTCATTATCCATTTGCTGTTTACGTCAAAATAGATTTCTTTCCCATTTAGCTGAAGATTTAAAAACAGACAGGCTTTTAGACTGAGAGTTTTCTCAGTCTAAAAAGCTACATGCCTTTTGATTTCAAAATATAAAAGGTCCCAACATGACCTTAAAAGTGGCTGAACATTTAAGTGTCTAAAAATAATCAGATGTCAGTTAATCTTTATCCGATCTGGGGTGGGGGAAAGTCAATGCGAAAGTGAACCTGTTAAACTAAAGTGATGATTTTTCTATAATCTTTCAGGTCAGTTCTTCCTTTGGCTCATCAGTTTGCAGCAGAAGTTTGGTGAGTCACACCCTCCCCCCTGGCTTCCATCACTTCAAAGATCACAGTTAATGTTTAAAACTATGAAATGTATATTTTTGTTGCATTGAGGTAGAGTGCAAGTCACTAAACTCTCCTTGGAGTGACCAAATGGATTTGATGCATGACAAGTTTATACAGCTTTACTTTACAAACACCTAAAGAGGAAAGAGAGGAGGGAGGCACGGCATGAATTTAGCTTTGATTTTGGCCAGCAGCGGCCAGTGATGTCACAGTTATAATCTCACGATGAGAGATTGGTGGCGCTGTCGATAGATTGCAAATTACAGTTGTTTGACACAACAGAAGGGCATCAGCGGCTACCAGGCATGGTGTGAGCAGGGGCAGCAGGAGTTTGAACTGCAGAGCTCGGCTTTTAGACAGTGTTGCACTCTGTCTAATCTCATCATATAGTAGAGGACGCAGAGGCAAAGCTCATGCATTCTGAAAACCTGGAGGCTCCCTGGCCCCTCAAATATCAGGTAGGACAAGACTTGATCATCGTCTTCACTGCTGTAACATCTCGTACTCACTGGTTTATCGATGTAAAGTACCTGTCTGTTTGAGGAAATGTGATTAGCAGAGGGAAAGTGACATTTTCTGGATGTTTTATAGACAGGGACTTTTCTGTCTAAGTGTCCAAAATGAGTGTAAAGATACTGGCAAAAGTGTAAAAGAGCTTTTTCCTGCTGACCACTACTGACCTATCTTGAAGTTTGGAGATGGATGCAGATATTAAGTTTGCCAGGAGGAAAGCTCAAATCTGTAAAACATCTTAAATAGCATCTAAAAAAAAAAAAGTAGTACTAATGTGTCCTCTTACAGGATGTTGAAGTTTATAGCAGACACATTTAAGGATTACAGTGCCACATGAAAGCCTGTGCAGTTAATGATTTTGCTGCCACTGATGGTTCCAAAATTGCCACAGCCATCTGTAGGGATCAGATCCAAATATGTGCCACATCCTGTGATATCACTTCAGCCGCGTGGTTTGCCAGTCCTCTAGTAGAGCTGTCATGGTTATGTGTTAATGTTACATCCAGACATCTCTTTGTCCAATCGATGGCAGCAAACCCACCAAAACAGCTTTGTGCATAAGTCTGTTCATATGGTTTCATACAGGAGTTTGATGCTTTGAAGCTTCAGATGGTTGAGGTGATTATAGTGCACTTATTAAGAAAGGTATGTGTGGTCCAGACATTAAAATTCGGCATTACGGTGCTGGACATCAAAGTTATTTAGATTTTGTATATTTCTCCTGTTCACGCCTTACTGTTGTCTTTCTTTTTTATTTATTTACAAGCTTTGCATAAATCAAAATCCCATTACAACAAAAATAAGGGTGCTTCTTTATTGTATGGATTGTGCTGCCTGACACTATGTCACAGAAATGCTGTAATTTTTGCAGAGAAATTCCAAGTTCACAACTTATTACAGTAATAAAATGCAAACTATACATATTCACTACGCAGACTTGTATGGAATAGCTACATATATAAGAAATACAAGAGTGCTAGACAGCCGTGTCTTCTGCCATTGGCCATTTGGTTCACTCCTGTAACCCAAGTGGGATATAAACTTTCCACCTTACACCTTTACATGGGGTTGGCGAATAGAGAGTAAGTGACACCATCCTGGGATGGTCTGTCAACCATGAATCGCTATATTGTCCCACACAACACAAAATGTTCTGGAGCATGCCTCACCTTGCTTCTTCATCTTTCATTGAGATCATATGTAGGAAAATAGATGCCATGTCCCTGAAATGTGTCGTTGGTTGAATGCATTTAGTCTCAAAGAAATGAAAAGTGATGTTCAGTTTTTTATCCACATTAACTTCTGTAGTGCACAATAGCGATATAGTTTTCAGAAATGTAACCGTCGTATGTGAGCACAGTACAGATTAAATATGGATTATGTGTCTGGTGTGTTGATAACAAATAGGCCTACTGGCAGTTTAATCTGAGCAGAGATGTTGATCCATGCCCTGTATATTTGCAGACAGATTATCAACATCAGCCTTGTGGCCTGGCCAGCCCATGTGGCACTGCAGCTGTGAACAGCAGTGCCCTTCATTATCATAATGCTTCGATGGTCAACTGGTGGTCAAGATGGCTCAGGGAAAAGCTGATGTCAAGCAAGCTTTCGGGATAAAAATACTGTTTATAAGTGCTTGAGTCTGTTTTGTAATTTCCAGGAGGCAGGATTGATCCTACAGAACTCTCCCCAGTGCTAAAGCCAGTTGTACTGCATGTATGTTTGTTTTACTTTCTCAGTCCCAGCTGTTGCTGCTTGGATTTACAGTAAATGACAGTGCCAAATGAGATTTACTCAAGTCCATACCATTGGTGCACTAATCAACACCAGCACGGTCTGATAAGTAATCATGTGACAGTGTTTATAAGTCACACATTTCACAGATTGCTCAGTAACCAGTTGTATGATGAATGTTTCTGGTAGTAATGGTGGTTTTCCTTCTTATTTTATGTATGCATACATTGTTTTATCGGCCAAGTGCTTAAAGTGTACAATAGGATACAGTCTGTCTTTAACCACGCTACCTGCGTTGCTCTGCAATGCCAGTTGTTCAGTCTGTCAGCCCAGCTCTTTGATCAGCTACTGGATTCTCATGACAGTTGGTGAAGACATCAATCCTAATATCTTTGGTGATCCGCTGACTTTTAATCACGCACAACCAATAGATCACAGTGGCATATGTCCAGCTCTTCTGTGTATGACCACATCTCTCGTGGAAGGAGAAACTACAGTGGCCTGCAAAATGCGTGAAAAATGCAAAAGGCTTTATCTAGAGCCAGTGTTCATGCCATGGAAGATGACCTGTGGTGTATGCAGACATAACATCCATGCATCCATTTTCTATAGCTGCTTATCCCTATCACAGCGGTGGGGAAGCTGATCCCAGCTGAGGTGGGGCGAGAGGTGGTGTATACCCTGGGTAGGTCATCAGTTCATCACAGGGCTGACATGAAAAGACAAACAACCATTCACACCAATCCTAATTGTCTCCTGGCTGTAGCTTACAGAACAGTCTTAAGATAGCAGTATCAATCTTCTCATTGAACTCTCAGCAAGATAGTGAATAAGTGAAGTACCACCAAAGCACTACAGACTTTTACCCTCTTTTAGCTCAACTTTATGTTCGCATCAGACCGTAAAGCAGCAGAAATGTTTGTTTGTTGGACTGTGACTGGACAGAAAACATCAGGGGAGGGGATGGATGTGCACTGTGGGCCTACTTTAACAAAGGTGGGGCAATTAACCAGACATATATTATCGCCAAAGCAACCAGTTAGTACACCTCCTTTAAGTATTTTCTCTTGTGAAACCTAAAAAAATACAGTTTGAAAACACTTCCAGTGAAGCGATCTCACCTTTACGTTGCAGTAGTGATGTGTCAATCGTGAACGAGCTGGTTCAAAGAGCTGGCTCTGTTAAGTGAACGATGGGAGCCAGCTCATGTCCGAGAGCAGTTTATTTTAATTTTTGAAATTACAATTAAGTTAGTACATTTAAATGATGAGTCAAATGATCCGACTTCCTGAAAAGAACCAAACTTCAACTCTTGCACCGAGGGGGCAGTAACGAGGCCTTAACAGCTGGTTGTCATCGCAACCAGACGAAGAAGGCGCTTATACTAACTTGGGCAAGGAAGGCGAAAAGGCGTGTACTTTCTAATTGTAGTGTTCGGTTTTACATGAGACAAGACCTCAGGGGTGAAGACTTCCCTGAGCCTTTCTATGGAGTCCTCCGGGACTGTCTCCCATGAAATGGACGTGTTAGTCCCAGAGCTGGCTAATGTTTTTAACCCACAGCACACTAACTACATTGTTCTTAAGTACTGCACTTGTATTGAGTATTTACATTTTATGCTACTTTATACTCCTCCACTACATTTTAGAAGTCTAGGGTCTAGGGGTGGCTAGGGCATAACAAGAAAGTGTCCCCAATCTTCTGAGTCCCGAGTAGCCATTAGAACAAGTTTTATAGAAAAGAAAATTATTTATTTACATAATCAGGGATCAAACAACTATAACTATGGGTATCAACTTCAGGGTGGACCAAGGGCAAAACAACAACTAAAACCAAAAATTCTCTCCAGAAAACAAATCACTAACCTTCAGAAAACAAATGACAATGGACTTACCTTCTAGCTAACGAAAACAAAATGGCAGTCCATCCCTACCTTTCAAACAAAAAACTACTCAGTACTAATCTAGCACAAAGGGTTACACAGAAGGACATGTGGCTGGTTGGGAGAGGATGAGGAAGTGCTAGTTTCCACCTGATGGCTGCCATCTTGGCTCCTTATATACCAGGTGGTTTGCAGCTGCAGCCAATCACAGGCTAGGGCCTGGAATCACTCCACCAATCATGTACCGGGGGTGGCACATCCCTATTTACATATAAAATTGGAAACAAAAACACAGGGCACACAAACAAACACAGCAGACTACAAAAAATATGACCACAGTCATAACACTTTTTTCATTTTGTAACACTAATTCTTTGCAGTTTCACATAATTAATATAAAACATAACATACATGGCACTGTTAACCGTCCACCGTGGCAGTATATAAAGTAGTAGAAATTAGCTCCACATATACCATCTGCATGTCAGAGATCTTGTTAAAAGTAACCTAGAAAGAAGAAATAAAGTTACCTAGATTAAAATAAACATGTAAATTTGCCTCATAATTTTGCCTTTCCCCCTTTGCACCACCTCCATTGGCACATTTATTTCATGGGTAGAGAGTGTGCTGTTGGTTGGTGACCAGTGACCACACCTTATCCCACCACAGCCTCTTCATATTTCTGTCCACACTGGTTGACACCTTTGTGCTGCATGGCCCTTTCATTAGTGTGCCTGATAATAGCCATGCTGAGCTGTGATAGCGTGCTGGTGTTCAGATTCAGAATTCAGAAGTTGAGCTTTGATCCTCGCATGCACTGACGAATAATGATTTCTGCTGGTTTTCCCTCTTGCCACCTACTCCCTCTCATCTTCTTTCACGAGTATTACATAAGCAGCCCGACATTCACACTACAGAGTGCAGTTTCTCTCAGTGATCTGACTCTAATCAAGTAGATCCATGAGCTCTAATCCATCTCCTGCTATGCAACGACTGCATGGCCTGCTAAAGGTCTTATGTTGATCTGCCAAAATTTAACTGGCTGAGGTTAACTGCTAATCAGCTTTTGTCACATGTAAATTAGATGTTCATTACTTACAGTATCACGTTGGTTCTGTAGGACAGGAGGGCCAATGGGAAATCTAGCTTAAATAACCATAATTGTATTTTTAATCATTTTAATTCAGTATTTTCTCTTTTAATCTAAAAAAAAAGCTCTGTGTAAAGGTTTTTTTTTTTTTGCAGTGCTTGATTTTTGTCTCCTCCATTAACCTCCACATGATCCACTCCTATAACTTGCACACCCGTTGCAATGACAATTAGTGGCATCATATCGAAGCTGGTAATGATTAAAAAAAACATTTAATTTTATTTGGAATACAGCCTGATGATTTGTTTTATCTCTCTCCTCCAATTAAGAAGAAGTCTAACATGTTGTTGTAACTGGATACGTGTGGGTGGTTGAACAAGATGGATAAATGAAAAGGGTAAAAAATAAATAAAACAGCAGCCAGTTAAAGAGAATACAAACTAACTTTACCAAACTTTTTTTGTAAATTGATTTGAGGTCAAGCAGCGATTCACCTTTAGCGCTCGCGTCTCTGTAACAGAACAGTATAGGTCACTGAAAAGGAAGCAAATTAAACGTAAGGTAAACTTTAATTGTAGGTGAATTATTTATTGTTCCCATCATGAAAAGCTTTCTTTTTGGACTAAGATGATACTTTTCTCTTTCCTCAAGATGAGATGTGCAATTAGTATCCATGGCAACGCACTATTTGGTTGGATAATGTGTTGGTTCATAATGCCCTCGACTGTGAGGCAACACCAAGTCAACAAAAGCTGTATTTCATGTTCAGGACACATCAGTATGCTGGAAGATACATTCATTTAATAAGATGTAATATATAATTATGCTCCACCTCCAGCTGTGTGCTCTTGAATAATGTTTATAGTGTGTTCATGTGTCCAACAGAGGAACGATGACGAGGCCGTGGTGGACAGAGGAGGAGCACGATCCCAACTGGGAACCAACTTTGAGAAGGAAGATCTTGAAGGTACCTGAACTGCCTCTGAATGCATCTGGAATACAAAAAGCTCCAGGCTCTGAAAGGCTGCTGCCGCTGAGTCCGCCTACTCTGTCCTTTCTGCTCTTGACAGCTTTTTTATAGTTAAAAGACGAGAGCAAGAGTGGGAGGTAGAAAACTGTGGGTGAGCTGAGTTTGCATCAGTAATTTCATAACCACTGAAAAACATGGACAGTCAAAACAAAGATACTAATACAAACAGTATGACTGAGTAATTTTGGATAACTGAAGGCCAGCAGCTTTCCCCATCTGTGCTTGTAAACAAAAGACAACAATACACAGCTTTTCAGCTTTTAAGCCAAATTAAAAGGAGCTTTTCAGCTTTTCAATTTCACACGCCACTCCAACAATTGATCAAATATGTAATCGCTGAATAAACTTTACTTTTAGTATGACACTGTTAGTGTGGGTGCGGTGTGCTTCACTCATGGCTGCTGCGTGTGTGGGATAAACACATTGCTTCAGTAGGTGTATAAACAACTTTCCTACATTAATGACACTCAACTCAACTAAACTTTACACCTTAACTCACAACATATTATTCGATCTGTAAAATGTTTCACGGCTCATTGTAAGGCTGCTCTTTGCAATTTCTTGCCAGAAAGCTCAACAATAAAAATTGGCCATCACTTTTATATTAAGCTTGAGAGATGCTGCGAAACATGAGAATTATTTGGAGATGTGTAAGCAGAAGTGAAAGAGATTATACTGTGGATGGCATTTCTTAAAAGATTGCAGCTATATTAAAGACTGTGTAAAGGTAATTCTGAGATTTCTTTCAAAATACATTCAGTATGTTACATACATACATTAAGAGTTAAAAGATATAAAAGTTGCTGAAAACATGTGAAAAGACTGAAAGATATATTACTGAAATGTGGCGTCAGAGGTTAAAACAGTTTTCACCAGTTTTTAGTCCAGGATTTTGTGGGCGGTCCTAAAGGGTGGCTCGATGACACGCTGAGGCCACCCTGGGCATACCCCTGCACCCCTAGCAGAGAGATAGAGATTAATTCATCTCACTCAGAGTGTTTCAAAGTTAGTCATGTCATTTTCTGAACCCATCTGACACGTTTCAGTCCCTTCAAAGTTGCTGCTTGACTGCTCCTACGAATGGGCGTGCCTTCTGCACATTCAGAGGACACGCCAAAACAGTCCTGCTGAGAATACTGCTCAATTTTACCCGATTTTGACACCGAATTTCTTAAACTTGTCGATATTTTTAATCATTCAGATTTGTCTGAGTGGTTAATAACACTTTCTTCTTTGGTCTGACAAACTAAGAACACGCTAAGAACACAAGCTTCAGAGGTTATTGATAGTGAACTGCTCTGAATATTCAGAAGAACATCTAATGTCTGTACATGGGCAATTGCATGTTTTGGCTTTAATATTAAAATGCAAAATATTTTTGTTTCTTTGTGCATTTTGCTGTAGTTTCTTCTTCTTCATGCTAGGAAGGAGAGGGTTGCAATACACAACTACACCGCTAGATTTTAAATCCTTCACAGCGATCTTTTTATTACTTGTGGTATACGTATACACAGTATTGTGGCATAGCTGTGCCAATCATTCTGAGGAGCGCTGTATGTGCTGTACAGTATGGGCTTGTCATACTGCAACGAGCTGAGTGGGCTGACTTACAAGTGCAAACACTCTCTCTCTCTCTCTCTCTCTCTCTATCACGCTGTTTCATATCTGCAAACAGACAAACACAAACATGGATACACATAGATAGTGGTACAAGGCATAACAACCCGGCAACACAAATTCACAGAGCAGCTGGAATTTGTGCATCGCAATTTACAAACAAGAACAGTAGATACGAATGCAAACGCCTCTTTATAGATAATTGCACCATCACATTTTACACATTCCATCTGTAAATTCACACTTTAATTGTCAAAGCCATATTGCCTGCATTAAAAGGATACTATATATAGTATTGATACAATACTATACAAACTGTAATCTCATGCCACACTAATTGTCGTAATTTCTTTGTGAATCAGGTCACTGATCCCCAGTATGCTTTCATTAAAATTATATTCCCCTGCTGAGCAAATTATTGGCCGATAACGAGAGATTTTCATTAGTCTGGTTATTAAATGATAGATGCTAAAATAGCAATTGGTAATAATAAATATTAATAATATATTTTATTTGTTCTATGAAAGCCAAAGTATGTCTGTGAACATTTATAAATAAATGAACATTTGAAGTGAGTTCTTCAGTTAATAGTCGTGATGTCAGTTACATATTTAGGTTCAGTTAGCTCACTACACATTAGCCTTTCTACACTCAAATGTGCATTAACTAAAGGTATTGAACTTGAATTTTTTTATACAAAAACTTGTCAGTTATCTTATCAGTATTGGCCATGAAAAGTAGGTTATCAACTGAATCCATATCCTGCATCCCTACTGTGCTCATTTGTACACACAATGATTCATGTAGTAATTGTTGGTAAAGGATTGCTAACTCAGGAAAAACTTTTATGTACTGAATATGAAATGGATGTATTATTATTAGTATTGTTATTATTATTATCTGAAAGACATACCTCCTAAATATCTTTTCAATAAATCTTTACTTCTTGTTTCTCATTAAACAAATCCAAACATCATGTCTAGAAAATCCCTCAATAACCTTATTTTCATGTTGGCAACGTAACTTTGATTCAGGTTTATTGTACAGCTGTAACAGGTGCTATTATCTGCACATGTGCTGTGTGGAAATGGTGCATTATATAGCAGCAGTAAGCATTATGTTATTATATATGTATCATCTGTGATGCACTTTATCATATCAAAAACACTCAGGATGTAGCAGTCGCCTATAATAAATAACAAAGCTTAATGGAGTAACACAAAGAAGTAGTGCTAAACCCTGATCAGCATAATAATAATGATTATCTGTAAAGCTCCTTAAAGCACACAGACACAGACAGGCACGTTGCAGCTGATCCTCCTCTAACCAGTGTGGGATGTGTCCCTAGGCCACAGGACTCTCTACATCGGGGTCCACGTCCCCTTGGGCAGTACCAGGCACCGCAGTCATCGCAGGCACCGTCACCATGGAAACAAACACAAGAAGAGGAGCATTGACCGGGCCCTCACCTTGGAGGAGGGTAGTGAGTCTCCTGTTTATGGTACTGGCCACACTCCTGGACGTGCATGCATCACAGCACAGACAAATAGTATTTTTATTCACTGTCTCATGACTCACTATAATTCCTTGCGTTCTCAGACACTCCCTCCCAGAGAGTGCAGTTCCTGCTGGGCACTGAGGACGATGACGAGGAGCACATCCCTCATGACCTCTTCACGGAGATGGATGAAATCTGTGTGAGGGATGGAGAGGATTCTGAGTGGAGGGAAAGCGCCAGGTACTGTCATGACATTAACGTACTATTTACACACAGTCGTGACCTACATGTCACTGCTGAAAGCTCTGATTGAATGGACTGGTCATGCCCATGATCCCACTTACACTGATGAAAGATGTAGCTGTGTGTCTAATGTTTGAGTTCCCATTATGTTAAGTAATTGTACTTTATCGTAATTGCTTCTTTCCTTTTTTGATAAATGTCAGTGTTAAGATGTAGAATGTATTAGATGAAGTATGGTCTGTTAAAATGATAAATCAGACATATTTTATTTACAGTGATGCCCTGATGAGAGGCAATAAGGAAGGGCAGTAAATGAGTAAGACTGAGAGCAAGAAAGAGAGAGAGAGAGAGGATCCAGAATGTATGAGCGTTGTTATTGCAGCAAGAGCAGATGGCTGGCCAGTTTGCCGTCTGCTGGCCTCTCCTGACTGGTACTCAAACTGCTGTTACAGGTGGCTGAAGTTCGAGGAGGATGTTGAGGATGGAGGAGAGCGATGGAGTAAACCCTACGTAGCCACTCTGTCTCTACACAGTCTGTTTGAGCTGCGAAGCTGCATTATCAACAGCACCGTGCTGCTCGACATGAGGGCTAATACCATCGAAGAGATCTCAGGTAACTACTATAATAAGACGCGCAACAAAGTTTGTGCTCCTGACAGTTGTTTGACGTGCATATATCTATAAATATGTGCACACTCAGAACCCTGACAGGTGAATCCAACACAATCTGTTTCTACCTTAGACATGGTGTTGGACCACCAAGAGTTATACTCACCACTGGGAGATGAACTCAGAAAGAAAGTGCGTGAAACACTGCTGAAGCAGCACCATCATCAGAGCCAGAAGAAGCTGGCTAATCGGCTGCCGATCGTACGCTCATTTGCTGACATGAGTCGACGGGCGTCGGAGCTCCACCTGGACAAGAACGGTGAGAAAATCGAGCAGCTGTAAGAACACCCTCTATTGCAGTGGTTTCAGGACCATTTAAGACAGTCAGACCTCTGTGATTATTTAAGTTATTTAGGTTTCTTTACTTGGTTCTGGAATGAATCTGCTCAGTGGTGTTTAAATGTGGATACTTTGTAAATATGCAATATGTATATGTGTTTTCTAAGCATATGGTCCTAACTTGTGTACGTTCCCATCTTTTCTTCATCCTGATTCTATCCACCACCCACCATCTGCCCACCCACCTGCCACAGCCCCACTGAAGTCAACAGGTGCTGGTTTATACAGCATGCCCTTGTCCCTCTACCAGCTTAAATAACATATTGTAGAGGGGAGTGTTCTCATCATTTGCGTTGATACTGGCAACTTAAAAATAGGTTGCTTTTGCTGGGTCGAAGCGATTGAGATAAGATCAAGAAAACAATATTTCAAAAGTACTTTCTATAAATATACATATTTGTTTTCTGTTCATCTTCACAGTACAATATCTATTTGGTTGAATTGTGGGATAAATTTAGTCCAGCTTGTAATTGGAAGTATTTACTTGTCTATATCTTTGCCAGATACATTTGATGAGCTTCAGGTTTGCCAACAGTCCACATGACAAAATTAGTTACGCAGAACACACCAAACTGTTCAATCATTTTCTAGTTTACTAGGAGCAATTTCATTTCACTGGTGTGGCATTCTTACTCTGATAAGCTCCACATCATTGTGAGTGTATCAAACTGTATAATTAGTGTTAATTTTTTGACCCCGCTGCTTAATGCTGAAAGAAATTAGGCCAGGCCTGTCAGGCAGCTTGTCAGTAATCACGTTAACGTGAGTGTGGATTGTTTTTTTTTAGAGTGATGAGTAGTGATGAAAATCTGGTTGGTTTTATCCACAACAGCACTGAAATCTGTCTCTGTGTGATCCTCACTCCTGTTTGTCCTCTCTAGAGGTATTCTCTATACTTTGTCTCAGCTGCTGAAAGGCTGAAATGTTGAGAAGGTTTTTGGAAATTATTCACAATTCTCACTTCTGGATTATCCAGGTCAGATAACGTCCTCACAGTCTCACTTAGCGTGTCCAGACGGGAAAGGAGACACCAGCAGAGAAAACAGTTCTGTGGACTTTAGCAAGGTATAGTACACACACTGTGTGGCTACACTGTAATACATACAGTACTTTGTTTCACAAGTTATGAACATAATGTCGGAAAACTTAACTTAACTTAACTTAACTTAACTTAACTTAACTTAACTTTACTTTACTTTACTTTACTTTACTT
Source organism: Larimichthys crocea (assembly GCF_000972845.2). NCBI lineage: Eukaryota > Metazoa > Chordata > Actinopteri > Sciaenidae > Larimichthys > Larimichthys crocea. Next base: position 13,661,116 of record NC_040028.1, read on the forward strand.
TACTTAACTTAACTTAACTTAACTTAACTTAACTGCACTTTACTTTACTTTACTTTATTTCATACTACTTTAGACTTATACTTCACCATACCTCAGAGGAAAATATTGTAAAAATGTTGTTGATTTTATATGCAAAAAAATGGAAAAAAGAGACTAAATGTAGATTTTACATTATGCAAAAAAATGGAAAAAAGAGACTAAATGTAGATTTTACATGCGAAAAATAGGCCGCCATTTAAATATGATTGCTTTCCTCAGTGTCAGTCAAATGTAATTCTTACTAAAAGTAATCAGGTCATAAATGACAAACATATGATTGTTATTTAATTGTGTCTGTGTCATTGTCTGTATTCTGATGTAAAACTTATTGTTGTATTGACACACACACACCCAGACCTTTACTCCCGCAGTCATCTAGTAAAGGATTAGGATTATAACCACGTTAACTATTTTAAGTCACTCAGCACTGGCGATATCTACATGAGAACCACATACAGACAAAGATAAAATCCTCCTGCATAATGTATATGTATTTAATCTTGTGTCGAGGTCAACATTTGCTTTTTTCCTGTGCACTGAAACATTTAGAAAATGCACTCAGCTTATACAGAGGGTATTTTTAGAAATGGTAAACTCACAGCATGCACAGCAGCCTTTTTTTTCATGCATACAATTTATCTTGCAACTTATACACTATATTATTATTCACTTGATGCGCACAGCACAAAATAAACAGCACTATAGTAGTGTTTATTGTTTTAACCCATCAATATATCAAAAAATCAGCCACCCTAGAGCCATATAAAGGAACAAACAACACTCTAGTCAACACTTGTCAACTCCACATAATTATCGCTGAAAAATCAACAGCTTTAATATTCCAAAATATTCTGTACAATGCAGTTTCACTTTCTAGAGTAAAAAGCAGACAGAGCTACTACAAGAGTATCATATTTTGGGATCTCCATCCTCATACTCAACAGGTGGGGTCAATGTGAGGATCTTATTTATAGAATTCACTGTCAAACTTGAGTGATCTGTTTAAACTTTTCAAAGCACGCTCTCAGTCAAAGCAGCTTAGACCATAAGCTAATCGGAAAATGGCGTTAAGTTCTCTTATGTTATACTCTCTCTCTTTTGTGTCCTCTTTCAGATAGACCTTCATTTCATGAAGAAGATCCCGATAGGGGCCGAGGCGTGTAACGTCTTAGTGGGAGAGCTGGAATTTCTGAACAAGCCTGTGGTGGCGTTTGTCCGCCTCTCACCGGCGGTCCTGCTCAGTGGGCTCACAGAAGTCCCTATCGCCACAAGGTTACTGCAGGCTGATTCAACTAGATCTGCTATAAATGTCTCTTACTTATCCTGCTGAATCTGATATTGAATAAATATGCATATGAGTCCTGATCCAGATTTGATTGAAAAACTATAATTTTTTTTTTGCCTTTAGGTTTCTGTTTATCCTTTTAGGGCCTGTAGGTAGAGCGCCTCAGTATCATGAGATTGGGAGGTCCATTGCAACACTCATGACAGATGAGGTAAGTCACTGAAGAACAGCTTATTACTATGTTAGTGTCATATATGTGCTTTATTTATTTATTAATGATTGAAAGAGGGTGGATTGTTTTGATTGTCAACCAGATGTCGACTTTCTGCAGGAACTTTGCATAAATTCACAGGCCCAGCAGAGCTCAACAAATTCATGAAGTGATGGAACATTTCTCAGCATGAAACACAGCTCGGAGCTTTTATGACATGTCTTCAGCGATTAGTCAGCCCTCATGTCCTCAAACTTTATTATACACTCTCCGGAATGAGTAGATTTGATGAAACGTCATATTACATCAGGGACAACTGTGAGTCAGTGGTGAACTTGTTGTTTCATAGTGAGCTTTAAGTTTGAATAGCCTAGCCCTGGCTCTGTCTGTGTTTGTATGTTATGTTCTGAACATGTTTATATAGGGTTAAGTTAAGGCTAAAGAAATAAGTGTGAATGTGCCTGTCTGTTCGCTTGCAGTTGGCAGACATTCCTGCATTTTATTATCCATAAATCTGTAAGATAAATCTATGCATCTTGACTCTGGGGAGTGGTGAGGCTTGCATATACGGTACCGTGCAGCATGTGCACTGCACGGCACTTAGTCAAGGTTTGAGTCAGGAGTGCAGCTGCCGTCAACGTTTCATATTTTTCTGTTTCCAGGTTTTCCATGATGTCGCCTATAAAGCTAAAGACCGCAATGATCTGATCGCTGGGATTGACGAATTCCTCGATCAAGTGACAGTCCTGCCTCCAGGAGAGTGGGACCCATCCATACGTATAGAGCCACCAAAAAATGTACCATCACAGGTTAGTAGGGTTTAGTTGTCTTCTTTTTTTCTCTTCTCTAGGACACGTGAACCTAACCGCTGTGTATTTTCTGTTAAACAGGAGAAGAGGAAGAGAAGTAACATTTTACCTAACGGATTAGTAGAGGGTGACGAGGAAGAGGAAGACGGTGGCCACGCGGGTCCAGAACTGCAACGAACTGGGAGGTGGGGAATCACAACAGTAAAGAGCATGTAGTGAAGCATGAAGTCTTTAAATAGATTTTATATTTTTAATGAGTAAGTACCTCATGCTAAACTGGTGATATACAGTGCTGTGGCAGTACAGCATGCAAGCCTGCTCACTACGCGCACTACTTTGTTGCAGATAATTGGACTACTGAGCCTCCAGAGCTTTACATCACACTTACAGTTTTATGTTTGTATGTATCTTTGTTATGTACAAAGAGGAATTTGGAGAGCGCCTGCAGTATAGTAATACAAAATGGGATTTTGTTGCTGTGATTCTTCAAGTAGCTCACCTGGTAGAGTGTACGGCTCATGTACAAAGGCCCTTTGCCTCTATCTCTCTCATTCCTTATTTTCCTGTCACTATGTGGCTGCTACTATCAAATAAAGGTTCAAAAGCCCCCCAAAAATCTTTAAAAAATAGGTTATTTAAAAAAATGTTAGAGTTGTTCCTTAAAATCATCAAAAGATTTGCTGATAGATGATATACTAATGCTCAAATAAGGCGATAAATAACGCCTAACAGGTGGAATAATATTTAAAAAAATAAATGACTGAATGTGACATCAGTGTTTCCTCATTTGTTTTCTAAAATATACATAGAAAATTAAACTGTAATGCTGATCAGCTATTTCTGGGTAAACTTGGTCTGTAGTTGTAGTTATAAAGTGGTTTCCATAGAAACATCCTGCCTTGAAATGTCTATTTGCAGCTAGACTTTTCTATCATAGGGCTCTGTCACACTAAGAGTTGAACATTGGGGAGAAGGCAATGGAAGAAAAGCAAGTTAGGAGAGAAAGAAAAGAACAAATTCTAGTATTTTTTAGTAAGTCTGTCAAAAAAGAAAATGAATTTCTTTTGGTGTTTTAAAAAAAAGTTGTTAGAGTATCTGCCATGAAATGTGAATAAATGACACGAGTGAAGAGTTTCTTTTTATATTTCCAGGTGGTTTGGTGGCCTGTTTCTAGACATCAAGCGCAAGGCACCCCACTACCTGTCCGACTACACTGATGCCATTAGTCTACAGTGTGTGGCCTCTTTCCTCTTCCTCTACTGTGCCTGCATGTCCCCTGTCATCACCTTCGGAGGACTATTGGGCGAGGCAACAGAAGGACGCATCGTAAATCACATGCCCTTTCCTTCTAAATGTTCACAGTGCACTGCTGTACACTGTACTAACCTTACAGTACATTAAACCAGGCAACAGTTGTAGGTCAATATAGTAAAGATTTTTAAAGTAACTATCCGTCAATAGTCTTTCTGTCATTTCCTATTCCCCAGAGTGCAATTGAGTCGCTGTTCGGAGCCTCGCTGACTGGAATAGCCTATTCTCTGTTTTCTGGGCAGCCCCTCACCATCCTGGGCAGCACAGGGCCAGTGCTTGTGTTTGAAAAGATATTGTTCAAATTCTGCAAGTATGTGTCCTTTAATGTGACGTGTGCACATAATCACATAAATTTACCAAATGCCTTTGACTTATATAATTTTATGATTGCATTGATGTTTATCGGCTTAGTGGGATCGACATGAATGAACCGTCCCTCAAACATCTGGCCTCATGTACATTAAATGTTCTGATTTTATAGACAAAATACCATTTAATTTCACTGCCATAATGACTTCCTGCAATCCACCCACATTACTAAACTAAATCAATCAATATATAATGCGGTCAGATATGTCCCATAGTGATTTTTCCCCTTTTGTTTCCACTTAGGGAGTATGGCTTGTCCTATCTGTCACTGAGAGCCTGTATCGGCCTGTGGACAGCTTTTCTCTGCATTGTGCTGGTGGCTACGGACGCCAGTTCCTTGGTTCGCTACATCACTCGTTTTACAGAGGAAGCCTTCGCCTCACTCATCTGCATCATCTTCATCTATGAGGCCTTAGAGAAACTTGTCCACCTGGGAGACCACTATCCCTTCAACAAGAACAACAACCTGGACAAACTCACCATGTACTCGTATGTGGACCCTTATTCTCACACAATACACTGTCTGAAGTTGTGAAAAAAAGAGGATAATTACTAAGTATACTTCTTGGAGGTGCTGTAAATCCCTGACAGATGAAGGATTATTTACCCAGATGTTCATGCGTTTCCACAGATGTTCATGTGTTGAGCCTTCTGACCCCTCCAATGGCACCCTGAAGTATTGGGAGATCAACAATGTTACTGCCTCAGAAATCTACTGGGAAGCACTGGAGGTCAAGGTACAAACCCACGGCCCAAAAAAAGTAGAGAGAAATAAAAAAAAACAACAAAAAAAATCCATCAGTCATGTTTTTTTTTCCTTTTATACGTACACAACAGCAGGAATTATTGAAGTACACAAAGACAGACTGAAAATATTACATTTAGGTTCCCCACCTTAAAGTGGCATGCTTTCACAGATGGAGGAAGCCGAACAGAGGAGATTAAGGGCATGTGAGCTGGATTATATTGGATTACTCATTGCAAATCACTATAAAAGCAACATTTTTGTTACGTTTTTTTTTTTTGTCCACGCGGATGCTCATAAACCCTGTTTGTGGAAACATAGAGTCTGCAGATGCTGATTTACTGCTAATCATGTAATAAGTATAGATAACTACCCCCTCTACCTGTTGTTGCAGGATTGTATTGAAAAGCGTGGGGAGTTTGTGGGCAGCGCCTGCGGCCCCCATGGTCCCTACGTTCCTGACGTCCTCTTCTGGTGTGTCATTCTCTTCTTTTCCACCGTCCTCATGTCCGCCTTCCTCAAGGAATTCAAGTTCAGCAATTACTTTCCTACAAAGGTACATTATCATGACAACCAAGCATGGAGGCAAATCTTCCACAGCTGCTGCTTAACGTGGCTTTGGTAGCAAAGTGCAGTGGTGCACTCTAGTGGTCAAATATAGATACTGCAAATGAGGACATTTGGAAAATGAAGTGTCCTGTTTCCTGTTTGGGATTAAATTGAGTAAAATAAATGAAACTGAATGATCTATAGGTATTTTTCACATTTTCCTCCAACAGGTGAGGGCCATCATCAGTGACTTTGCTGTTTTCTTCACCATCCTTACTATGGTCTTAGTCGACTACGGCTTAGGGATCCCCTCTCCAAAACTACAGGTTCCCAGTGTGTTTAAGGTGAGCTTGTCCACAAAAGATATCACATTTTTCAGATTTTTGCCACAAATAAGTTAATGATAAAAAGCATTGTCATTTTTTCAGCCAACCCGGGATGATCGAGGTTGGTTGATCAACCCACTGGGGCCCAATCCCTGGTGGACTGCAGTCATTACGGTGCTTCCAGCTCTGCTTTGTACCATCCTCATCTTCATGGACCAGCAGATCACTGCTGTCATCATCAACAGGAAGGAACACAAACTCAAGGTAGTTCTCTGCCCTGACATTTAAATGCATTTATGATATATCTCATGTAGCATCTTTGGTTGTTCCGTTTCGTCTTTATTTACTGGTGGTTTCCGCTTTCAGAAAGGCTGCGGTTACCACCTGGATCTCTTCATGGTGGGGGTGATGCTTGGCGTGTGCTCTGTGATGGGCTTGCCGTGGTTCGTAGCAGCCACCGTCCTCTCCATCACCCACGTCAACAGCCTGAAGCTTGAGTCAGAGTGCTCGGCGCCTGGAGAGCAGCCCAAGTTCCTCGGCATCAGAGAGCAACGCTTCACTGGCCTCATGATCTTCACCCTCATGGGCTGCTCTGTCTTCATGACATCCGTGCTGAAGGTCAGACACAGTCTTTTTGTTGTTCGTATGTTTGCATTTTGATCTGTGTGCAGTTATCCACCACATATTGTTGAGACACATGAAGTATCTGTCTGTAATTGTTCTATGCATTCCCACTGCTTCATCCTTAAGACATTAAACACCCTATTTACACCTGGTATTAAAATGCATCTCTATTCAGATGCATTATCCAGATAGTAAACTTGCCTTTGCACCTGATATTTATAATGTGTTCAATCAGATCTCAGTCCCTCACACCTGAACCTGCGCAAGTGATTAAAGGCTCACTTAAAAATGTTTAACTTAAAAATATAAACTTTGTGAGACACTGTCTATGGAAAATTCTTAATTATTTGACCCCTCTCGTGAATTCAGAAAATGCAATACATGAAGTTATTCCTTTTTTTTTTGTATTAAAAATAATGTGCCACCTCATCCTGGTGTCTTTAAGTACTGGTGTGTAGATTAGTCCTAGTCTAGATAGATTATATAGCTTAGTATTTCTTCCTACAGTATATATCATTAATGTCCCTCCTGTGTTGCTTTTATTTTTCATTTTTCATGCAGTCCTCTTGATGTTTTGACACAGAATAGATGTATAATCAGTAATTCAATGCTTTCGTCTCTAAATCTGAACAACAATCTATATTTTATGTTGGCTAAAAACAAATATCTGTATCAGCGTTATGTCGTGTGGACTAGGAATGTCAGAACTTCATACAGATTGTGTTTACATAATATCACACAATGACATTCTGATCATGACGCATTAACACATTACATTAATATGCATTTTTTTCCTACAGATTGATACAGATTGCATTTTATGAAAAGGTGTAAATGGGGTCTAATGTTCCTTGGTTAATTATTGAGTGCAGTGCAGCAGGCCTGCTGAAGTAGAGAAGTTACTGGTTTACATAATTGCGTTACTGACACTTTTTTTGTTCTTCAGTTCATTCCTATGCCTGTGTTGTATGGAGTATTCCTCTACATGGGAGCATCTTCTCTCAGAGGCATTCAGGTAATTTGAATTATTCTAATTATTTGAATTTCACTGTATTTAATCTTTTTTTAAATTTTTTTATCTGATGTTGAAAGTTAATTGCATCGCAGTAAATTGTTTGTGACATCAACCCCAAATTCCCAAAATTTAAAATATGCCTATCACACACTTTCAAAACTGTCTCTGTTTTAAATATGAAACTTCTTTTTTAGATTATCCGCATGGCTGAGATTAGACAGACAGTTGGTCTGTGTGGTTAGTTTTTAATTTGTAGACCCTACGGATAATCTGTGTTAATTCTCACCGAGCCATGATCGGGAATCGCCTCCATATTGTCTGGCTGCCCAGATAAAACGTGTTAATTGGCCTCTAGTGTGTTCCCAGCACTTACAGAACACCTGACTGTTATTTAATTGCCCTGTTTATTTCTTATTTTCTTCTCTTTGAAATGTGTTCTATTATTGTTTTTGTAAATTCTATTTAAATTAAAGCGACATTATGTAACTATTCTTCCATAGAATAACAGATCTTAAACTTTTTGATGCTACCCCCACTTGTAATTGGATGAATAGCGCCTCTGTCGTTCCCGCTCTGTGCCATGTATGCCTGATCTTGGCACCACACGCAAGAAGTGTGCAGCACTTTATGGCACTAAGTCACAAACCACCAACCATTTCGCTGATTTTAGTGAAACTGGCTCATATTTTATGGAGAAAATGTTTAATGGTTTTCCCTCTGATGTCTTCTGGCTGCTCTGCATCAACTCTCTGTGATTCACAATAAACTGCTGTGCATTATAGCTGCTTTTCGGTAATGTTAGCTCAGTTTGTTTGCCAGGCTGCCTGGACTGTGAGTATTGTGAACATCAAGGGAGTGTTAGTGTTTGTAACACAGACGTTTTGGACCTGTGTGAAGTGGGGGGTTTTCAGGCCCAGGGTGGTGGGGGTTGCAGACGGGGGAGCGATGCTGAATGGGCACCAGAACCTGAGCCGGGTGAGTGGGCAATGTAACTGGGCCTCAGCAGCAATACCATTTTTTTATGTAATGTTTTTAACTTGGTAGCTTGATACGTGTTTGAATTTGTCCACCAGCTAGTCAGTGGTATTCGCTCTTTGATGCCGGGGAGGCAACAAGATTAAAAAATTTTAAAAAGTCACAGAAACAATGCAGAGTTGCTCTGTGGGTGTTTCACGTATAGTAACCCTACATTTCATGTGCATGGGTTGCTGTTTCTGCTCTTAAAAGGTACATTATAGGGATAGATGAGATAAAGTAACTGTAATTAATAACAAATAATAATGACCCTACAGAATATTATCACCTCAGACTGTTTACTTCGGCTTTAACAGGCTTTGTAATGAGTTTCAGCTCATTGTTTAACTGTCAAGTCTCCAGCTTTACTATTTTGGCAGGCGGCACCCGCTGTACAATACTTGCTCAACACCAGACGATAGACAGATACAGTCAGTGACTAGTTGGGGAACATAGTGGAGCATTTAACAGCTAATATTTCTCTCAGGAGTTGATAGAGACCAAAAACGGAGCTAGAAAACAGTAAGCCTGAGTGACTTATGTTACTCTGTAGCTACTGGATTTATAAAAAAGTTCACAGTATCAACTTAAAAGGTAATGATATGTCAGTTTTGTGTTCACAGCTTCTGTCTGATGCCCCCAGGTGGCTTATTATTGTTGTTTATTGCAGACTTTTATTTTTATTATCATTTATCCTCTGCAGTTCTTTGACCGTCTGACACTGTTCGCTATGCCAGCTAAGCACCAGCCGGACTTCGTCTATCTACGACATGTACCCCTGAGGAAAGTGCACCTCTTCACCATCATCCAGCTCAGCTGTTTGGTTCTGCTCTGGCTCATCAAGACCTCCAAGGCTGCCATTGTGTTTCCCATGATGGTGTGTAAACAGTCCAATTATATCATCTGCAGGACCATTACACAGGCAGCACACATAACTGAAGTGTTAGCAGGGTCAGTGTGTGAATACAGGTATGTTACTGGGGTCAGTTTGGCGTCTACATCTGCTCTGAGTTATTGGAGGTAACTAAAATAATGTAACCACAATATTTGTTCAGGAGCATAGCTCTGTGGGTGTGTTTCATCCTGTGACAGCAGTTCCTCTTTTCCAAACCAGTTCCTGTCTGTTTCAATTCTCCCAAAATAACACATGGAACATGCAGAGCTGACATTTAAACTGTCGATTTCGCAGGTGTTGGCTCTGGTGTTCATCAGGAAGCTAATGGACTGTTTCTTTACCAAGAGAGAGTTGAGCTGGCTGGATGACCTCATGCCAGAGAGCAAGAAGAAGAAGCTTGAGGATGCTGCAGAGGTGCTGTAAAGCCAAAACATGCATGTCCTGTTTCATTTATTTTCATTTATATTCAGTATTTAAAGTGTGTTTCTTCAGGAGGAGGAGGAGCAGAGTATACTGGCAGAAGATGAGGCAATAGTGCAAGTACCATTAGAAGGGTACAAGTAAGTTTTCATTACAAGAAACATTTATACCACTGCTAATATGTTTGTTTTGTTAATTTTATAAATGTGAGTGTAAATCACCTTTAAGTTAACCTGGCTTGTCTTTTCACAGAGGAATACCAATCATCAACATCACAGATGAAATGTCAAAAGGTTCTTTTGGAAATACCTGGAATGCAAACAGCTAAACTATTTGAGAAAGACCTCAAAACTTTATAGTAAGTCACTTTTTGTATTGTTTTATATACAGCATATGCACTCATAGTTTATCTAGATAGTGTTGTGTTGACAGAGATGAAAATATTTCTTTTAATTTTGTGATTATTAATATATTATTCATTATAAAAGTATAATTCTTTAGACCGACCCCCTTCAGCTCCAAAAACTAAAAAAGAAAACTGAAGTACCTTAAAGTTCAGTGATTCTTGGGTCTGCACTGTGTGTGGGCACTAATAAGCTTAGATAAATATTTAAATTGGGAAATTGTGCGACAGCATTATTTCCTTCTTTCTACAGGGCTGGCTGCCATGAGGCACATCATAATACTATACTAGTATTATAATGTTTACTAGTATTTGGACCAGGAACACCAGCTGTCAAATGAGACTTAAACAGTCAAGTATCTTTTCTATTAACTATTGTTTAGTCGTTTAGGTTTTTGAATTTTGGATTTAAAGGAATAGTTCTACATTGTGGGAAGTATGTGTATTCACTTTTTTGTCTGTTGTTGGATGAGCAGATTGACGGGGGTGGCTGTGGTTTAGGTTGTAGTTCAGGTCACCTAGTATTTGGAGGATCACTGGTCACTGATTACTGGTATTGAACCCCATATTGCTCCTGACGGCTGTGTGTGTATGTGTGTGTGCAGCCTCTGTTTGAGAAGTCTTGAAACTCATCACCACTTAACTGCCACAAAATTAAATACTACACTTGTTCAGTATTGAAAGAGACCTAGTACATGTATTCACTCACTTACTTATACTTTACTTTATCTGACTTTATACTTTACAGTATATAATAATATGCAAGTCTGGAAAGGGCTATTGTACATACAGTAATAAGTTATTTTACCTTTGATAAGACAATAAATGCTTATTATATGTGTATCTACTAATTATACGTCCGTCTTTTCTTTCTTGATTTGACTACAATGCTCACAGTATATCACAACACGGGTGTGCGAGACGAGAAACGTAAGATGAAGAAGATGGAGGACAGCTTTGTGAGTCTTTGTAACTGTCCCTTCTGTGTGTTCGTAGACACGTCCGCATTTCGAACAACCTTTCAATATTAAGTCTTATAAATCTGTGTGTAAGTGAATAATTGTGTTATCTGACGTGTCACAAACCTTACTATCTTCTTGTGTTAATGTTTTTACTCTCTAAATCCGGACACTGAATGTAAGTTATGTAAATGTAAAAGATTGGTATTGCTAAAAGACTGTTTTCAAGTTTCTGTCTAAAAAAAAAAAAAAGTATTCATTTTGTTATAAACTTTGCATTTTGAATTGCCATCATATCAACTTATCCCTGGATTGCTTATCTATTTATGCACCGATTCCCTCTCGTTCTTTATTCTTTAACTTCTCTGTAGACGTTGGTGTGAAACTGAATGTGATCGTCTAGTAGATATTTTTAAAGCCTATGATCATTCTTGATCATAACCATATAAAAATCCTCTGAAAAGCCATACACAAATGTGTAGAAATCTCAATAACGTAAAATAAAATACACATTTGTGATGTCTGTGTATCAGCTGAGACCATTTTGAATCCCATGTAATAATTGGGACTGACAGGACTGAATGCTTTAAAGTGATCAATAAAGGGCAATATTCATATGTCTCTTGAGAACCAAATGCAACAGCACTTTTTGCCAAAACTATTTATTTATATGATAAATTATTTATCTACGTTTATTTTATGGAATAAAATGTTTGCTACCAAAAACCTTGTAGTCTAACAGAGACTCGCAGTATTTTGCTTCCTGGTGACAGTGTATTGCTTATTTTGTAAATGTAAATTTGAATACAAATTGTTTTAATGTTTCTATAAAGTTTGGTGAGTCATAAATTAAAAAGCGTCATCGCAGGCGCAATTAACCTTAAAAACATTTCTAATTCTGTTATGCATCTGAGGATTACAATGAAAAGTGGAGTTTGGAAATAACTTGGGATGGGCTTATTTTTAAAAATACGCAATTTTATTATTTATTATGTATATCTTGTCATTGTTATTTTAACTTAATAAATTTCTACGAGCAATGTTGTTTGTCTTGTCACTGCCACACACACACACCGAATCATCATGGTTTGCTCACAGCAGAAATAGAAAGATGGTTAAAAGTATAATAACAGCACAAAAACACGCAAAACTAACGGGTAACTCCTGATTTTATGAGTCCTCAATGTGCATTAACAAAAAAATTAAATCTAGTGAATTTGTCACAAGAATCATTAAAGAACAATTATAGTGAAATGTAACTGATGACATGACAGGTCAACCAGATTACTGGTGAGTAATGGTGATCTCCTGTGAAGTCCGTGTGCAGGAGGTATGCTCAGGGTGGCCTCAGCGTGTCATCGAGCCATCTTTTAGGACCGCCCAGAAAATCCTGGACTGAAAACTGGTGAAAAACTGTTTTAACCTCTAACTCCACATTTTAGTAATATATCGTTCAAAATCTTTTCACGTGTTTCCAGCAGCTATTTTCCAACACATTAAATGTAACACCATCACTAATGTCGGGTATATTTACCTGATATAATATCCTGGATAAAATACAGTTTTCATCAATTTATGTAAAAGTACAACACTGTATGCCAAATTGTAGTACTCTTCTTTAATTTCCCAATATACAATATCATATAAAATAAAAAATAAAAAAAAGGTACCATGGGTAAAAATCAGGTAATCCTTAATGAGAAATTTCCAAACAAAAAAAAATAATGGAGCTGGGAACTTGTTCTTTGGTCCACACATTCCTGGGACATGTGAGCCTTGTCTGGTGAAGGCATAGTCTTCCTGCATCACTGACAACAATGGGGGAGATAGACAAAAAATGGCACTCTCTATCACTAACGCCTCTTGAAAAAACCATAGATGGGAGGAGGGAAACAGATATACCATTAATGACATCAGTGAGCAGCCTGAAGCTACCCAAGGACCTACGTATGCATGAACTCAGACAGCAGCGTCACAATGAAAATCACACGACGAAGAATTGTGTGACGTTAGTGTTCTAGGGTTTAATGGACTTTAAACATGTCTGCCCATTCTCCTAGAAATGTTTGGTCTCAGCTCAACATTCTCCCCCGTCTTCCATTCTTTAGCTCGTAAATGTGACATAAACAAAGACTGCAGCAGCATGTAAATGTTTGCATCTGGCTGCCAGTTTGATACTCTAACTGAGCTTGAACAGAAACTGTTTTGTTTTCAGAGTGTCTAAACAAACACATCAGTCTTTTCTATGTAACTGGAGTCCGGGTAATTTGATTGAGTTAACATTCTGTTATTCATTAAAACATCAGCATCACTGGCTAAACGTGCACACATGCGAGGAATTGGAGCTGAGTAAAGATAAGTAAACATAAACTTAGAACTATGTCCATGAATCATGGAGCTGCAGGTCTTCTCCCTGCATCCATGTTTATTTCCTACCCTTGAATCCTTTTTAATGTCTTTATGAACTAAATTAACGATGGATTGCATAACATAAAATAATATAAACCACCCTATGAAGCCTGTCTCGAGGATAGGTGACTTATTTAACTGTTCACCAGCATGATTTCGTATAAAGAAACTTACGAGAATTTTTAAAGAAGAACCCTTGAATAAGGAAGACTGGATTCAAAGTATCAAAGTTTAAGTTGAATTTATTATTCTTGTACAAGAAGGAGCGTTTAACAGTGCAACACACAAGAGGGCTTACAGAGAAAAAGCTCCCTGAGGAGCTCTAACAGTTGGTTCTTATACATTTTTAAAAAATGGGCTGTCTAGTGGAAAGAGCGAAAGGTACAATCAAGGCTAAACTAAGGAAAGCCATGGACGAGACAGGAAAACGATGGGTACACACACTCTCTATATGAGTTAAAACATCTGCAACCCAGTATAATCCTAATTTTTATAACAGAAACTGTCTTGAGTGTTCTGGTGTGCAGAGCTCTATAGCGCCTACCAGAGGGGAGAAGTTGGAACTGGTTGTGTCCATGGTTTCCTGTCCAGGGACGCTGAGAAAAACTTGATAAATGCTGTGTGGCATTCACAAGAAGACAGCAAACATGAATCAGAAATACTTTATTAATCCCCTGCAGGGAAATTGTGTTTGTTAGAGCAGCTCCCAAACTGTAAGTTAGATAGTAAGTGATAGCAAGAACAACATTTGAACACTATAGAGGTTGGATAGTAACATCTCAAGAAAAAAAAAAAACTTTAACAATATACACCTATAAGATATCCAATTTACCACTATATACACAAAAATACTACAGATCTACTGAAGCTTATTTAATCAGAGATGTAACCGTTCATATGAGACTGTAAATGAGACTGTGTGCTTTTAAATCTTTAAAACGTTATTTACTAGCTATATCACATTACTCAGATCTATAACCAAATCACACGTCCTGTTGTACAATTACTGTCACTGTACATGCCAGTAATTGCGGTTACCTAAAAACACCTAAAACACCTCAAAGTGCTCATGTGTGATAGATCCAACATGTCTTGCCTTAATCAGGGGGTTCAAATAAGGTTATAGACATAATATTAATAAACAGTACTGCAGCCCCCTCAGCATCGCTGCTGGGGAAGTCCTGCATGGAGAGCAGGTTGGCTGTTTTTCTGTCCTCACTGTGTCATAGTGAAGTGAACAACACAAATTATTAATGCATCCCTAATGTATGCATTTAATCATCCTGAATCACGCGATAGCTATGCATTAATTAAGCATGTTTTTGTACCCTTATAATATATACAGTGTTATCGAAAGATGTTTAACATTTCTACAGATTCTTTCACTGTATCCCCCGAGACTCAAAGGGAATTATTTAGGCTCAAATCACATCAGATGAACTGTCAAATGATTAGGCGGGTGCGGGTGACATGATAGAAACATCCATTATCAGTGCTGCTAAGCATAAATGTCCAATTTATAACCCTCAGAGAGTTGGCCTGCAAATAGACGGAAGTGGGCAGAGGTTTTTGTAATCAACAGATGGTTTGATGTGCTACAGATGACAGCTTAGAGAGGTGGCACATCCCAAAGCATGGCAAGCTGCTGGCTCATGTCAATTAAGTTTTGTCTCAGTGCCAGGAGGAACTCGGGAGTGTCGACCCAGTCATTGTTCCCAATGAGTCCGAGTTGATTGACGTGATTTCACGTTCTTTCGTTTAGCATAACCCTCCTTGGCGTGCTGTCAGAAATCTCTCTCCAGTGAACAGCTGACAAAGTGGCACACATCACGCTGTTACCTGGTAGAAAGCCCACAGCATATTTCTCCCTGGAGGGTGTCGTCGTTTATTTTATTTTATTTTGTTCGGCCGTCATATAATTAGGAGCACATGACAGAAAACCAGCAGTATCTTTCTCCAAAGTTACAGTTAACCATAATGCTGGATTTATCTAATCTATTCTCAATTATCAATCGATTATGTGGAGTATGTTTTGTGAACTGCTATTGATTGAAATGATCACCTATTTAAATTCTTTTCTTTGCAGACATTAGCCAGTAAACTCTAAACATCACCTTCATGTATCGTGCATCTTTCAAGGTATTACAAGAACTGATTCATTTTCTTAAAGAGAGAACTCATAGGTTGTACACATTTCTTTATTGAAAACTAAATATGACTTTTATCTGAATAATAAGAAAATCGAGACTATCTACAGATGTCATTTTTGTAGTCGCAAATCAGATCAATGATGTGATTCTAACATGTTCTTACAATTTCATGTGAGAGGGAAGATGAAGATGCCTAAATGTGAAGTGAAGTTGAAAGAAAGAAAATGAATCATGACGTGAATACTCGATAAAAAATTCACAAAGCATTTATGATTGAGACACATTTCAAACATTCTGTAACTTTTCTGCATTTTGACAACATTTCCTTCAACCACTGAAGGCCGGCAGAGCTTTCTTATGAGAGGAATTTAATAGCATAACCAAGAAGAAAAGGCTAGCACAGATTGTGAAACATATAATAGCACAGAGTCAGTGTGAATTGTTGCATTATTCGGGGGGAGCTGTAGGGGCACTCTGGTTGAGTTTACTCTCTTCTGCCTCGGCCAGTCTTCAGCCAGGTCACAAACTCCTTGGCTGCCTGGTCCTGCAGGTAGGAGCTCACGTCGCTGGTGTAGGTACCGTCTGCATGGCGTCTGATTAGACTCCTGCAGAAACGGATGAAAAAGTCTCGGTAAGTGTTACATAAAACATGATTTTGGGATGAGCTTGATTTGATTTAAAGACACAACAATGGTTCTTAAGACTAAAGTTGAAGAGATCCATTAAAAACAAAGGCACACTCACCCGTTCCTTTTTGAGTTCTTTAGCCACTGGACGAAGTCTTGTGCTCTTCTCGTCTCCAGATATTTACTGTAGTCGTTGGAAAATGTTCCCTCTGAATGTCTCTTCATGTTTGAGAGCTCAATGGGTTCGGTCAGCATGGAGTTTTCAGTCAGTAGCCTAGAAATGATGGAAATAATTAAGCTGATGGTGAAACAATCTCTTCCATTTCAATTCATAATCATCTTTTCTGTAAATTTTGTCCTGCATGATTGATGATGTGATCCTTACTCAAAAGAAAGAAAAAGATTACACTATGCTTTTAGAAATTTAGATTTGCACCAACAAGCAACAGGAGAAACTACATTATTACTAGAACATCTAAGCATTAAAATGTCAATACATTAACCATGATAAATCCTCTATGACACAAGTTAAAATGAGCTTTCCGTATTTCAAACAACATAGATTAAATGTGCTCTGTGTGCATCCTTTTCCCCTAATGTAAACAGCTCATACTCTCTGTGCTATTATGCTGCAAAACTCAGAGTTTCAAAAGATTTCAGTCCTTGAATAAACTAAATTATTTTGCATGATTATGCTTAAGCCCAGAATAGTGTCTGCCTGATCCTCTCCACTGTCCTTAAGGAAGTTTTAGGCCAGCGTGAATGATACAAAGTGTAAAGAGGTGATCTTACATGGAGTCTCGGTCTGTGTCTTGGTCAGGCACCTGCCAGCTGCTTTGGATGATGATGAGGAGCAGGAGTCCAGCCAAAGAGTGTGCGCTTGTCATTGTTTGAGCTTCTGAAAGAAAGAGAGAGAGACACACACAGTGAGAATATTTCAATACAGCACGAGAGAGAAATAAAATAAACGTAAATATTCATTCGATCTTTGACAGGAGGAAGGTACAGATATTCTCACCTGTGCTCCTTTCTGTCGAGCGTCCGAGAGCGAGATTGTAAAGTGCCTTGACTGGTTCTCTATTGGCTTCTGGAGCTGTTTCATGGTGCCCTCTTGAAGTGCTCAGTCTTATATAGAGGAGCCGAGGAGCATCCTCCCAGGTGACTCCCCCCGTCACAGAAACCTCAGCATATCCTCTGTTACTCTCAACCCATTAGTCAGCTTCCGTCTCAGTCCACTGAATGTATTTGACTTTGTTTAAAAACACACACACACACACACACACACATAGAAAACAGCAGTATCTGAGAGGTAAAAGCTACCACTTTAGGTGTTAGAATCAAACAAGACCTCTATCCTGACAAATAAATACTGGCACCCGGTACCCACTCAGTGTCACGAAGCAAAAACTGTCAGTTATTCTGAATATTTATGCACAATAATCATGCACAAACAGACAGTAAAGCTATATTTCCATTTTATTTTTTACAATATTGTCCAATATTTTACTACTATAATATTAAAATATATTATATAAAGCTTTAACACTCGAGGGAATTATGTTTTTATAAGGCACTTTGTGATTTTATTTATGTTTATACAGTAAGGATGTGTGGAAATATCATCTGGACTAAATATGCATTATACTAAATGAGAAAAGAAACTGTGATGTTTCAAAACAACGTTTATTTCACTTTCATTAGAACATGACTGCAGCACAAACACCCCACAACAGATCAGTGCAGTGGAATTCAGCTATTGTATGTTTATCATATTCACATAAAAATGTTTTCAACCATAAATGCATGCGATGGCTTTTTTGTATGTTTTAAATGTTTCATCATCTCACATAAAATACAAATGCTCATTTGTACAAGCAGTCGGATCCATTGCACGTAAAAAAAACAAACAACAAATGTACAGAGTTACAACATGACTCTTTAGAATATCAACGAGATAAAACAATTTACAAATTAGGAAAAATTGTAATGTTCACTCTAAATGCGGTCACATTCTTCACATCTATTTGGGATTGATGAGACATTTCTGCAGGAAGTGACTCATGAGGCTGTATATATGACGGGCGGCTGATCCTCTGAGATGATGATCCCTGTCAGTGTACCACTGAAATAAAACCAGAATCAGATTAGACCATAGACTCTAAAATTCAGACAAAAGAAATTAGAAATCATAAATATTTAAGACTGTGTATGGCAATATACATGTAATGCATCTTTTTTCCCTTTTGAAACTTTCATTAAATCAACGTCATCAAGGCCAATATTAGTCCCACTTCCCAGAGCCAATATTTACCATGACCTCAAAGTCCACTTGCTGGTCCACCAGAGCTTTGGAGATCTGTGCTGCCTGCTGGAAATGGACATTATCTGCAGGAAAAGACAGTACGTTCACTACGTGACCAATCGTCAAATCTCAGATTCCATTCAGGCAAATGGAGCCCATTTGTGCAAGGCTTATTGCATTACCTGGTTCACTTAACCAAATGCTCAAAAACAGAAAGAAATAAGAGTATCTGGAGGAAATGACTAAACCCACCATCCGCTGTGCCATGAACCAATAGATAGCCTACTGATTTGAAGTTCTCTGCTCTGGCCGTCACCGAAGAATTCTGTTAAATAAAAGAGAAATGTTGCTTTTAAAAACATATAGTGTGTGTCAAGTCCGATATGTGCAGTATATTGAAAAGGTTATTGTATATTTACTTTGTAAGAGTCTGAATTCTCTGTGGGCGTGCCCATGTAGCGTTCAGTGTACACTGCATCTGCAAAAGAAAACTTAAGAGTTATTACCATAACTGAGCAGTACTGTACATAATATAAAACCCGCCAAATAAATCATGCTTATGGGGATTTGTATAGAGGGGGAGTTTTACAAAGCAAAGTCTATTTAGATGTGTCTGTGTCTAGATCTGCCTCAAGTTGGTCGGTGGCTGAAGACTACAAGTTTGAAAAAGAAAAGAATGTGTGTGTGTTGTGTCAGAAAGACGTGTAGCCAACTCCTCATCTCTACTTTAAGGCTAGAGACTTGTGGCTACATAAATGTAGCATAACACACCTGAATAATTTGGGATTGAACTGTTGGTGGTCATGTTGCATTGACGGTAATGTAGACACCAGGGTTTAATAACAAAGAAGAATGCATGAAAAAAAAAAGATGATATGCCTGCTGCATCGATTTTGATACTTAAAGAAACAAAGAAACTATCTCTATTGTTAGTGCGGCAATGTCATAGAAGTGTAATGCTAAATTGGTGGAGTACTCCTTTAAATACACTGTGGAAATGACATCAACAGAGGACTTGTATTATAGTCAGTTTGTGGTACTCAAGATTGGTCTCAAGACCACGTTTCAGAGGTCTTGATCTTGTTTCAGAATCAACCGGATTTTTACTAAGAGTACTTAAAATTTCAAGATCAGGCAAGACTGTGTTGACATCCCTAAATGACCTGTGCATTGTCTGATTTCTTAACACAATTACTGTGTTTAAGTGTAAAACTTCCCACTTCAAATGCAACCAGTAACTTGACTCATTTCTGATTTTAAATTTTTGCTAAAGCCTCTCTTCACATCAAGAAAGTGAATGTGGGAAACAGGAGAAGAAGCTGTGGCTGTGTGCGAGGAGATGCCAGCCCGAATTTTATAACAGATCACATGACAAATAATCATAAACCACAAAAAGTTCAAAAGAAAACACACAGCAGTATGTAAATTCTGCAATGCCACACGGCCTCACTCAAAGAGATTTTGCGAACTTACTGACTAGTCTATGTCCTGACTTGGTCTTGGTCTTGTCTCAGGGTCAACCCATCAAAGTCTTGGTCTTGTCTCAAGTCTTACAACACTGACAATACTATGCCTGTACACCCACCATAATATTCCCACTTGGCTACTGGGGCAACTGCTATTCCACACTTGAAGAGTCCAGTCCCAGCACCCAAGGCCATTGAGGTAACGTAACCGCCGTATGACTGAAGATCAAAATAGAGTGAATTTAGTGAATGCAACAACACTGAATAAAAATATTACAGTGAATATGTAATAAAAACAAAACTTACCCAGCCCCATATTGCTATTCTGTCTTTGTCAATAAAACCCATGTCAATGAATCTCCTACAACGCAGAAATCATTAATTAGCTTAAAATATATTTAAATGTCCCCACAAACCAGATATTAACCATTATTATAATATAAGACATTAACTTCTCATACAGTAGGGAGCATGTCATATCACAGAGGTGATTGTATGTTCAGACACACTTTACCTCACAGCTGTTATCTGATCTTCCACCTCAAACGTACCAAGACGCCTGTAGATCGCATGCATTATTTCATCACCTTGGTAACCACTCCCCCGTCCATCAAAGCTGGCAACGATAATCCCATGTGAACTGGAGAGGTACGTGCCCCAGTTCAGCTTGAAACGATAGTCCACCTGCTGACTACAGGGGCCACCATACCTGCACGGATCAGCATCAGCAGCATATATCATCAAGCGTTGACAAATGTTGACTGGATTATATTTAGAGTGTTGTTTACTTACACGTCAATAAGAAGAGGGTATTTTCTAGACTTCTTGAAATTTGGTGGTAACATCATTTCATACCAAAGATCTGTTGGCAAAAATAATAATAATAATAATAAAATTAAAACAATAATAAAAAAGGATTGTTTCTGCCCCTACAGTAAGATAAAGAAATATAATTCTGTGTTTGAAGTCACTTCCTAAAAGTAAAACCTCATTTAATTGATATAAATTTGTGTAAAAAATGTGTTTTTCTTGTTGTTACTTCAATTTGATGTTTGGTCTTCACTGTGCAGAATGTCTCTTTGTCCAGAGTTTTACTTTTTCCACATTCATCTGTGTCTCTGTGTTCACATTAAATCTGTTAACACGTGTACGCACGAGCAAGATTTTGTGACATCACCATCGTGTGCATGGGTTAGACTTATTAATAAATGAAAAATATTTTTATATTCATTCATATATTTTCCTTTGTGTGGAAAACTTTAACAGACACAGATTATTATTCAGACCAGTCAAGGTAAGGGGATCTTGAATTAACTCACCAAATCCTGCAACCCTCAGTGTGCCGTACTGCATTGTTGGCATTTGGAATTCTGACAGAATATTTTCCAGAGCTTTGTTGTCTTCAAGTACAGAGATCTCTAAAAAATGAATGGAAATGAATGTATCAAAATCCAAATGACCTTTAACCTGTCTACATTTTGTGTATCCAGCGGGGCCGACCTGCAGCAAATACAAAATAGTAAACAGCCTCGGGTCTTTCCTTTCCCTGCAGCCCCCCATGAACCAAGGTATTTTTGTCATAGCCCATTACATAGCCTAATCTATAGAGAATTGTCCTTACAAAGAAAATGACAGGGATGTAAATGCACAGTCTGCATTGTAAAACGTCAAATATTCAGCTATCATTGGCTACGTGACACCACAACAAAAAAACACCTAGTATGGCTTGCGAGTGTGCATTTTCACATATTTATAACACTTTGCAAGCATCTTAATGTGTGAAAATATGAACAATAACAACAAAAAACAGTTTGAGATCGAGGCAGGGAGACTCAGGAGGGTTTGTTAAAGAGCAGAACTTACACCATAACACGTTTGTAAAACTGATGGCTGTGTCGTAAAAAAAAAACTGAATTTGTGTCGTTTCTTTTTTAAATCACAAGAACAGAACTTCTTCTAGTGTACACAAGAATATTATACATACAAAAAAAACAATAAAATTGCATCTGTGCGCATTTGTACACCGTAAAATGATGCGATTGCATATACGGACCTTGTACAGGGCCCCTGTTGTCCATAAGTGTGTAAAGGGGAAAACCAGGTCCTGGTAAACACAAAAATAGAAAATACAGAAATAAATGATTATACAACATCTATGTGAAGTGATTATTGTTCACATATGCTCCCCACACTCAATGGACCGTGGATGACTTATTGCTTAAGAGTGAATGTGGATGGGTAACTGACCGTCGCACTTCATTCGGAAGAAAGAGGCGTCAAAGCTCAAGTAAGCAGAGTTGTACTGACACCTGTCCTTATTTACGCTGCAGGTGAGGCACTCGGGAGCAGAAGGGGTGCTTCCAATCATGACCCTGATAAACACACAAGCAGCAACTCGTTTATGTCATTCAGTTCATGCCAGTTCATGGATCCCCGGGGATCGTTAATGTTTATAGGATCTCTGGGGTTCGTGAATACATACATATAAGGGTTAGGGTATAAAATATTCTAAAATATAGAATATAAAATTCTAAAAAAAATGAACTAAAAATAAAAGAAAGAACTAAAGAAATGAGTTTAGCTGTCACCCAGATGAGAAGAATTCCTTACTTGTAAAGATTTCTCTTTACGGGTATTCCTTGGTACTCATTGCTCACATAATATCTGTTGAAAGGAATTTCACAAATGTCAGATTTGCATGTATTTACTTTTAAATTATGTTATATTTCTATTATATCTTTAAATGTCTATGTAGTTTTCCGGTATCATCACTCACATGGCATCTTTTGTTAATTTGGATATGAAGATGACTTCCCACTTGCCAGAGGTAATAGGTGTTGCTTTGCCCTTAACAAAATGCCCTTAGTGAAAATAACACTCAACACCAAATACATAATGAAAGTCACTGCGCATTTTATTTCACATAAATATAATAATAAATGAAAAAATACTTACATCTTTCACATAATGTATGTGTTTGTAGCCCTGAGAGTCACTCATCACTTTGTAGAAACTGAGTTTATCTTCAGCAAAGAATAGAGGTAAGGGAACATACTGGAAAAAAGGTGATTGTTCACTGTAAATGAACACTTAATTGACAATTAACAATATATTGTGGTACCTTTTTAGAAACTTACATGGCCGACCCAGCCTGTCTTGCTTGTTTGCTCAAATTTCTAAAG
This sequence comes from Larimichthys crocea, assembly GCF_000972845.2. Classification (NCBI taxonomy): domain Eukaryota; kingdom Metazoa; phylum Chordata; class Actinopteri; family Sciaenidae; genus Larimichthys; species Larimichthys crocea. Next base: position 13,684,225 of record NC_040028.1, read on the forward strand.
AGAATAGGGACATTTATCACGGTTAATTAGCATTTATTCTCATAACTATGGATTTAATACATAATCCTTGAGATCTAATTGAGAACAGCTTGTGATTTTCTGACCAGATAAGTAACCAGAGAAGTGACAGCTACCTGTTTTTCTTTCCAGCTGCTTCCGTCAAAGTCATAGATCTGTACAATCACATAATTCTGTTTTCTTGTGAGCCACTGCACAGCGACGCGTTCGTCTGTAGGCCAGGTCACCGAGCACAAAATGTGATCACTGAGCAAAAGGCAACAGAAAGTGACAAGGTTTTCACATGAGACAGAACATGAGGATATTGTATTTGCCTCAGTTTGATTTAAGTCATGCTTTAAACTAAAAAAAAAAAATACAGACCCAGAAGCAACAGAAGCGGGAGGAACCACCTGTGTGCGGCGGGATGGATTCGTGGTATCAACCACAATCAGTTTCACCTTGGTAAGGGTTGATCCAGCCTGCAACAAATACAATAAAATGTAGCATTCTTGAGTGTGAAGCTGCAACAAATACAATAAAATGTAGCATTCTTGAGTGTGAAGAAGAAAGTAGAAGATGTGAACAGACACCTGCCATATAATTTGTAGTACATGAAGTAATACTAAAGTCATTTCTTACCTTTGGGTATGGAACAGACACTGTTTGAGGATATTGCTCAGACCCATACCAAGAGAACTCCACTTTTTGCACCTCTGTATCATTAAACTCTGCATAAGCCAAATATTTTCCAGTTGACGACCACCATATCGCCCCGTTTGATGCAAACACTTCCTCTGAGATTGATAGAAACAAAAAAAAATCTGTAACCACCTTCCATTTAGTGACGCAGATGCACACCTCTGGATAAAAGTGAACTTACCCTCATATGCCCAGTCAGGGATACCATTAAGGATCTCATCCTTTTTCCCATTGTGGGTCACTTGTACAACTTCAGCATTGACATCGGATTTCAAAAAGATGTTGAATTTTGAGACGTAAGCCTGAGAAAGGAAACTTTGTCATAGTTTTTTTATTTGATTCTTCATTTTAAATTACAAATCCGTAGTCAGATTTATAACTCTGCTTCATCAAACACACACTTTCCGCAGACGTCTTGCAGGAACTGATATTTATTTTGCAAAACACAACCCACGTTTCCTCACACACCAAAGTGGCATATTGCAAAGCTAGTGATGTTGATGTAGCTGTAATATTATGTGAAGACAACATGATAACGTGGTGTGAACTTACATATTTGTTTCCTGTTGGGGACCAGGAAAAGTACTGCACAACGGTTGGAAGATTCACAGGCGTAATAAATGTTCTGGAAAGAAAAATTCAAATAATTTAGGGTGGTACCAAGTCAATCACTCCCTTTTAGTCTGAGATGTCTGTCCATAATCTTGAAATCTTGCAGTTTATGAGTGATACTGTGACAATAAAATGTGGCAACTTACGAACGCTCCCTGTCGTAGATGGAGTAAGAGGCTGAGTATGAATGTCTCCATACCTGTCGTGTTGCAAACACAAAATTTGTTTTCAGATTTTCAGTTTTTACTTTACAGTGAATGGCTCAAAGAAAAATAAAAGAGACATTCAGTTTCTCACCTTTGAATAATTGCTTTCAAAAGCGATGTATTTATAATCACCTGACAGCAAGTAATCTGTGGCGTCCACTTGAGCCTACAGCGACAACGAGTATGAAAATATTACACGAGTTATTATTCGGCATTGAAAAAACTGTGTTCAACGTTCATATTTGAATATATATATATATATATCTGTATATTACAAAGGTTGAATTGCTCAAATAGAGAGATTCCTCTCTTGTTTCAGCATTGTGGAGGAAGACATTCCCATCTCTGTCTTTGTGCAGATACTCTTTGTCTGCAGATAGAAAAGACAATAAAAAGCTCAGGATTGAACATTCATACATAATCCTGCCCCAAAAAAACAACCTGTATAATAAGAGTGGTACCTGATATCCAATACAAATTGTAGGCTCTCCACCTGATGGTGTCATTGAAGTAATCTTCAAAGGTGTATGGTCTTTTAACATCAGATTCTGAAATGATGCACAGGCTGTATTAGTGGATTTGACACCACAGCTTGTTGCCTATAGGCTCGCGTCACGCGGTGGCGCTATTAGGATTGAAACTTTCAGCTGCGTGCCATCACACTGATGATCCACGTAAGAGGAACTTCTAAATCATATCATCGGCATTGTCACGTCATGCACGAGTTTAGGACTGAATCAACGCATTAAGACAGAACAACAATAAAAGCTGCCTAGAAAAATAAAGAAAAACAATATAAAGTTGACTTGAAATGACTCAAAGTTTCAAATTATAATCCATGATTCAGAGTTTAAATGTTCCACAGGCTGACTTTCGGTTATTTTCACGCTGAACTCCTGCAGGAAGCGCAGACACAGACAGAAATGCGCACACATAGTCTGACTTACCGCTGAAATAAACCGCTGGGATTGTTATTAACGTGATGACGACAGCCGCCCCTATCACCCCCCACAGCATCCTACTGCAGCCCTGTAAAAAAAAAAAAGTGACATAAAAAAAAGTTGCAAAAATAAAAACAAACAAACAAAAAAACATCTGAAATCCACAGTATGTGTTATTTATTTATTTATTTCATAACTTTTACACCCCTGGAGTTGATGGTAAATAGATTACTGACCATGATGCAGAAGAAGAGAGGGTCGCCTTGAAGCTCTGGAGTCTTTAATAATCCTGAAAGGTCGATGATGTCAAGTTTAAAGTGACTTCTTGGATAAGCAGCCTGGTTAACATGCTCTCACTCCAAAGACCAAAAAAAAAAACAAGCAAACCCTGAAACCTCTCCAAAGTAACTTCTCCGTCCTAATTTAGTAGACTTCACACACGTCCCCGCTGCATTCCTGAGGAGTCCGACAGCAGACAGAGATGCCTCCCTGAAGTCAGCAGCGCTGCACAACTTTCCAAGGGCGCACAAGTTTGCTGAGATTTAGGAAGTGGCTTATTCATCGAGGGCGCAAGTTATTCACTCAGCAAATCTAAGAAAGCAGGGAGAGTCTGCTGGAGCTTTACCTCCCAGTTCACTTCAACATTTGGGGGCATTTCTTCTTCATTTTTTCCACCAAAATCAACCTTAATAATAATAATACACCATAATAACAATGCCTTTTGTTTTCCACTGCATGTTTGCAGGAAATGTGATCACACAAGTATCTGTGTCTGTATGAGGAAACAATGATTAAAAAGTTCTAAATATAGCAGCACGGACTTACTCAACACAAGTTGCATTTCATGGGAAAATCACCAGCAACTTGTTTGTGTGCGTGTGCGTTGACAGGTGGGCTCTGAGGGGCTATCACAAGCTCAGTGGCTCCCATCTCATGAGAAAATAAGAGGTCTGAGAGGAAATCTTTTTTTTTTCTTCTTTTATTTCTTTTTTTTTTGTGCTCATCATACAGTAGATACATATGATTTTTACATTTTATGATTTTTATAGAATATCGATGCAGCAACAAGGCAAATTCATGAATAAGACCAATCACATAAAATGTCAATTCTTGGCTCCAGTAACAAGCTGCGTAGTTCTGTCGTACCCACCTTGTTTTAAATTTGCACAGCCCGGGCTGCGTACAACCACAAAATACTTTTGTTTTTCAGTAAACACAGAGCAGAAAACTAGAGCGGTGTAAGTATATATTCACTGAATCTGAAAAGGATCTACTGGATTAGAATCACATTACCAAAAATCCGTCACCACACCTTTAAATCTACCACCTGTAACTCCAGTTACCATGACAAAGACATACTGTATTTACCAGTATGGTGAGTGCAGGAATTCATGCAACACACATTGTTTGAGATTTGAACAGAAGCCAATGTCAACGTGATTATCAGTAAGTTTCTTCCTCATCTGAGCTGTCTGCCACCTGGCTCGCGTGTTCGGCGTAGTCGAAGGCAGAAAACCTGACGGAGAGCTCACTCCACTTGGTGCACTTGCTTATCTTCTTCCCGCTGAATGTCACCACAAAGTTTTTCACGTGGAGGCAGGGGCAGTCGATCCCGCGGTACAGCATCATGGAACCCCATCTCTGCAACGGAGAAATCAGATGTCAAAAACATAAAACTGTGTCACAAATTCATGTTTACTAGCTGAAATCCTTGGGAGGGAAATAAGATTATAATGGAATTTAGGAGTCACTGAGTCACTGACTCATTTTTACTCCCATTTTGAATAACTGGTCCCTGACTCCCAAAAGCAGCTGAAATAATAATAATAATTTACCTGCCCACAGTCTTTGCATGCTATGTAGCCATTGGTCTCATAATCTAGAAGTCGCTCTTGAAGAGTCGTGTTTTCTCTCAGAATGTAAAGTTCACTGTAAAAAAACAACAACAAAAAAACATTGTTTGATTTGATTTCGGACAAATTTGCTATCATTCATCGAAAGAACATGATGTAAAAGTGAAGCAGTCCGTACGCAAACTCTGCTTTGACATTGACTCTGTGCATGTTTTCGATGATCTCGATGTCTTCGCCGGTGCAAACATGTTTGCTGCATCCTCTGCAGCTGAATGTCACTTCAGACGGGTTCTCGTTCTTCATGGTTTTCTGCTTATTCTTCACCATTCTCACTTTCTCCTCCAGTACAGCCTGAATCTGAAACTCTAAAATCTGATGAAAGGGAAGAAAAAACATCACTCGGGATCAGTCGTACAACAAGGTGGGTTTTCAGTTTAACTGAGAAGTGAGGTGAACATACCCGTTTGTCATAGTCCGCTTGGTTTAAGGCTCTGATTTTCTTAATGGCTTTGTTCATCATGTCCTCGCGGTACTCATTGACGCACTCCTTTTCGGCCACCCCGGAGTTCTTCACCTCGACCAGAGTGTAACTGCTGTCCTCAGCTCTTCCTCTGCCTCGAGCCTGCAGAAGGTAAAGACAGAGTAGACGGTAAGCAACCATGCAGCAGCCTATAATGCAGTAACCAATGTTCTTCACGTAATAAAAGTTGAACCAGTTACATAGTAACTATTTGTGGTTGATATAATAAGTTTTAACATTATTAGTTGGGTTAAAACAATAACTAAAAATATAATAACAAGAGCTGTTAATGTAATAATACATTTATATCACTATGTTTAAGTTTTATTATTGTCAACTAACCCTTTTTTTATTGCACACACACATAAAAAATAACTCAATAGGATCAAAATGAAATTATTTACTGATCAAAAAAAACACCCACAAATTCTTCCAGTAGACGTTCCTTAACTTTGTACTGTCCGGACACTATGTGACTGAGCAGAATCCAGGCTTGTCCTCATTAAAAGGCTCTTTTACACGTGTGCTCATGGTCTTTGTATTCCAGGACAAAGCATCTTGAAAGAGGTTTCCATTTCATATTATACAACATAAGAGCGATTGTCTGTGTTTGTGTGCACACACTTCATTTGGTACTTGTACGGTGCAGAAGGCAGGCAACAAAAAGTTCCACCAGCAAATAAACAGTTATTTTTCCTAGAGAGATGTGTGTGTGTGTTTGTGTGTGTAGTCAGAGTTTTGAGCAGCTATTTAAAAGAGGCAGCAGTGAGGGTAAGTGTCATCGAAGTGTGACACACACTACATTATTGCATTAATGGTAGTTATCACATTATTGGCTGCTACAAACCACTTTAATAAGTTCAGTAATTTAATAATAATGCTGCCTTAATTACTGGATTAGAAATGATCATCGTTAACACACACACACCACATGATCATATCTCATTACGACTGACATCACTGACCTGCATCATAGAAATCTCATTGGTCACGAGGCCGTATCGGATAACAAAATTGCACGCCGGTATGTCCAAACCCTCCTCGGCCACTGTGGTAGCAATCAGCAAGTTGACTTGACCCTTGCCGAATTTGGCCAACACGTCCCTTTGCTCTGCCTGATTAACACAAAGTGTAAATTGGATGTGAAGTGCGTGGGATGCTAAGAGGCAAATGTACTGCGACTTGTAATGCAATGCAATGTGAACTCACAGAGGTCATTGGTTTAACATTGCTCTGGTCTCCTCCTCCAATGACATATGAGGCTTTCACTCCAATATCAGCAAACTTGGGGTTTTCCTGAATCCACTGACTGAGAGCAATAGCGCTGCGACGTGTCTTGGTGAAAATGATCCCTCTGCCCTCCTCCCTGCTGCTGAACTCTTGCAGAATCGTTCTTCTCAGTTTTGTCAAGCTGTCATTTTCATACTCTGGAAGCGCTGCGAGTTTCTGCAGCTTCTCCTTGTTCTCTGCAAACACATATTTCAAACGGCTGAGGTAAATTCTTCTTTGTTCAAAGTTTTAAAGAATTTTTGTTTTTTACTTTTCTCTTGCAAAGTGAGCTTAATCGCTGTCTTGCCAAGAGTTACAGATGGGAGAGGTATCAACTTTCTCATCTCTCTCGTAAATATACAACTACAGGGAGCAGCTGGCTTCTCATTAACATGCCGTATGTCATTTGTATTTTCCAACTTCCTCAGCCTTACCTAGGCTAGCTGTTTCCCTCTGTTTCCAGTCTTTGTGCTGATCTAAGCTCTAAATCATCCAACTATTGTGTTAGAGTGTCACATGACAGAATTAATAGCAATAAGGTCAAGAACTTCATTGTTTCCATTTTTGTGGTAAAGTCAGTACCTTTAAACAAATTGAAGAGGAATCTCTCAGTTTCTGTGATTTGTATTTCCGCCTCCTCGTCTGGTGTTGTTTTTTTCTTGATCTCCTCCTCGTAGTATTTGCTCAGGAAGTTGAAGGAGTCGCACATACGAATGGTGTTGCTGAGATTCAGGCCCTCGCTGTACTGCCGAAGGTGCTCTGCGCAAACCCGCACTTTCTGATCTTCCTCCGTCGCAGCTAAAACAGATCGAGACACGTTTTTAGATCCTCACAAGCCAGGTAGTTTCCAACAAAGGGTGATGATGTGCATAAAAAGTTGTGCTCACCTTTTCGCTCTTTTTGAACAACCCACTGTTCATAATTCTGAGAGCCAAGGTCACAGGTGGGGCTCAGGTCAGCATGGGTATGAATGGCATTCATGATTGTCTTGATTACATCACCAAAGGGATCCTGAAAAAGACATTTGGTCGTACAAGTCAACTCAAACTTTATTTATAAAGCACATTTAAAAACAACCGAGTATGACCAAAGTGCTGTACAGGTTAATACAAATAATATACATATAATGCCATGATTACAAAAGGTTAAAATCCAGGGAGAAAAAGTGTTTTTAGGGGCCGCCGCCACAAAGGCTCAGTCACCTTTGGTTTTCAGTTTTGTTTTAGGGACCAGCAGCAGCTGACTCGAGGATCTCAGTGTTCTGGCGGGGGTTTGGATACAAAGAAGCTTGGTCAAATACTGGGGGGCTCAGCCATTACGAGCTTTAAAAACATACTAAATCTATTCTAAAAGCAACCAGGAGCCAGTGTAGCGACGCCAGGACAGGGGATATGTGGTCACCCTTGTGTTTGCCAGTAAGGAAACGGGCAGCAGCGTTCTGTACCAGCTGCATGCGGTGCAAGAGTGAGCGGTCCAGGCCAAAATAAAGTGAGTTGCAGTAATCCAATCTCGTATTAATAAAAGCATGAATTACAGTCTCCAGATCTCTACAAACATAGAACAACCTTAATACCATTGCTTAGAGAGAAACTGTTGAGCCTGCGTGATTAAATACAGTTACTAGAACAAAGAAAAAAAGCACATGAAACCATTTCCTGTTAAACACATGTACCTCTTTCCTGTCTTCAATAGTTACAACAGTTTTTCTTGGTTCCTGTGTGAATTTCCCGAGGTTCCCCGTCATGATTTTGGAAGCATCCAAGTTTGCACAAATCTATGTCAGAGACAAAGAGTGTTGGCGGTAATCAAAATCATACATCTCTATCTTACTGTACTCATAAACTCCATTCCTAATACATGTCTTATGCAAAGCTGAAGCCAAAGGGCTGCTTTTAATTTTCTCCTCTTTTGTGGCATTGGGAAACTTCATGGCTGCCCTGTGTGCAGGGGCAGTATGGAACATTGGAAACAGCTTGACTCTTCAGTGACTAAGGCAAAGAAACTGGGGCGTTGGACGAACAACACATGAAAAAGTTCAACTAAGAAGAGGATAAGATGGTTTATGGTGTGTGGATGCAACTAAGACAACGCCTTATTAACGCAATCCAATAAAAACACTCAGAGCAGATGATGATTTGACTGTGTCATAATTAATCTCATCACAGGTCAGAGTCTGATGTTGTTATTCCAGATTGCCTGTGCTTAATATGTGCTAATGTTCTTGTCTACAAAGGCGCAGACAGAAAGCTGATATTCTGGTATTTACGCGCAGTATGTGCTCCTCGGCTTTCTCCATTTTCGTGGCTCCCCCGACCCCTGGCGAGGCAGTCAGGCCCAGGATCTGAGGGAGGGGCACGGGCTGCTTCTGCTCCTTCTTCAGCCTCCTGTTCTTGTGCTTCTGCTTCAGGTAGCGCATCATTATGTGGTTGTAGACTCCTCCCTTCTGAGTGTGGTGACACTCATCTATTACGATAAGTGTCAGATCTAGAGAAGACACAACAACAAATAGATCAATAAACGAATTGTATGCGACGCAAAGTAGTCCGTGGATAATATGTTGGGTGTGAAAGGCAACGTGGAGGAAGAAGAAAATCCGCTTCACTGATCACAGGGTTCGTATATATAGTGTGGGAGCGTTTCTAAGTGCTTGCTTTGTTGAAACAATAACATTTACATTTCGGAATTTTTCACTCAGAGGCAAAATTGCATGCATCCTAACAAACACTGCAATTTTCTCAACCTTGCAGTGCTATTTTTGTATAATTTATTTATGTTTCCTACATAAATAGAGGTGATTTTCACTCACATACTTCTTCAACATCCTTCTGTAAGAGAGATCCTCCCACACAAACCAGCTCTTTTCTAGGAACCTGATGCAGCAGTTTAAGCCACACAATAACATGCTGGAAAACTGTCCGCTTCAAAAAATTCTGACTTTGACTATTTTTATTTTTATTTTTTTATTTACAAAAGTGTATATAAGCTGAATTATGAATCATTCACATGTACAAGTTTAACCAGAGTGATACAAATTCGTCCGTGGAGAAAAAAAGAGCATGGAGAGTAGGCAGCTTGATGTACTGTGGGTGATAGAAGCTCTCATGTGAATTTGATCAGCCACACACTGATGGCTTGAACAGACGCGTGGCCTGGAAAGCTAGGCGATAGGAAAAAAGAAAAAAAGGACACGCTCTCAGGCGTTTCAACAAACAGCATATGTTCCACTGAGGTGGCTATTCCACCTTGGACTGGTTAGTGCCAACAAGAGCCGGAAGACTTTGACAAGATCCTGTCAGGTAGTATCAGGGGAGATGTTATGAATCCTTCGGGTAGCTTTCTATTCCAATTACCTGTCAGTGTCTGTGGTTTAAGCCTGGACAGATTTTAACTAAAGGTTTAAGAAAGCCTTTTTTTTTAAAAAAAGTGATGTGATCTAATTTCATTTTGAATGCTGGTTTGTTTACTGAAACCAAAGGAGATTATTTACATTCTTGTGTCATGCTGGATCTATGATTTTGTAAAAATGATGGAAGTGGAAAGTCATACCGCTTAAGTTCACCCCTTCGTCCTCTCCTGAGTTAGACCTCTCCAAGTAGTTTTCAAGAATCTGGGCTGTGCAAATGATGACGTCATTGTTCTTCACAATCTCTGTGAAAGAGATTTTGAGCTGCGAGTCTCCACTGACTCGCTCCACTTTATACCCGGACTTCAAAAATGGCAAGAACTCTGCAACATAATGCTGCTCAACAAGAGGAATCTGCAAGGACACAAGCGCATGTTACATTTTATGATGTTGTTGTTATTGCCACAAATAGAATCTATTATTAAGCACTGAGTAAATCTGCATTGTTTCTATCACTACAAACATGCTGATTTAAGGGTTTGTTTGTTTTTATAATCACAATAACCTCAGGGTTATGACTTTGTGATGAACATGTGCAGGACTTTATTTTTTCCACTTTGGTTAAGCCAGCATTTCAAAACAATTGTGCAATCATTTGAAAGTTTTTCTTGTCCATTCTTGAGGGATCAGGGAGAGATATTCCCTTCTCTGCAGAGATAAAACCTCAAAGTTATTGCTCTGTTGCTTCCAGTGCTGCAGAATGAGCCACTATGATCAGTTTCACTCCCATAAAGTCACACAGTATTTCTCAAAGTGCTAAAAAACGCAACTAAGTTGTGTTATAGCTGGAAAACCTTAAAGTCGTGATCTTTTTTTTCCATTGCAGAGCAGATCACATGCAGGCCAAATAGTAACAAAGTGCAGGGAAATATCTAAACCTCGCGGTATGTAATTTGTGGTGAGCTGACCCACATGTGCAAATTGACTGAAAGATAGTATGTTTTCTTTGGATTTGAAAAGGACATAAGTAGGTTTCCATAATAGTGCAAAGCCATACTGTAAGTCAGATATATCAGACTTGGGTTCTAGTACCTTGTTCACCAGGACGACCACTTTCCCTGATTGCTTCTCGGCTCTCCTGTTGTCCAGATGTTTTTTGGTAATATAAACTGCAACCCTGGTTTTACCTCTTCCTGTCGGGAGGCATATGATGATGTTTTTCCCCTCCAAGGCAGGTCTGGCAACGTCCGTCTGATAATCTCGAAGAACAATCTCAGCTTTTTCTTGGCTTCTGGCTGTTGCTACTGATTCAGCGACATCTGTAATGCAGAACAGAGGTTTAGACGGACAAAATGGTTGACCATGTCAGCAATCCACAGTTGCAACCATTACCAGAAGGAAAAGACAGTGTGGGTCACTGTTTGTGGTTTTTTTGGTCCTATGGTGGAATGTTTTTTTAATGCTGCTACTAAAAAAAGCAAAGTATTCTGTGTGCGTGTGCACTTGATTCCTGAAATAGGCTCTGTTTAAAACACTTTTAAACAACAATAAACCCTTTACAACCCAATGATAAGCACCGAATAAAGACCCTACAAACCACATCCACACCATTCAAACACTAAAAACCATCAGCGTCACTGTACCATATTTGCTTAATCCAAACCAATATTTCTGTGCCAAAAACAGGCCAATATGTGCAACAGATGTCAGCCTTTTATAACCTCATTACAAGGACATCACATTAAAAATGGGGCCAATTTAACTGCCTCAAATTTGAAAATAATCAAACACCAGGTAATATATTTCCTTGGACAAGCACAAACATCTGCATGCATTTAATCAATCATTAGGCTTTTCTCAAATTGCTTGTGAGTGTCATTTCATCACATGTCATACCCATAATGTTTTCCCTGTTCTTGATGTCTAGTGCGGCAACACTTTGCAACCTTTTTTTCCTGTTTGCAAGGACAGCGGACTTAGCAGTCAGACTTGAAGTCGCTGGCAGGCTATGACTCATTTGCTCTGTCTACGCCGGGGATAAAACATGACTAAAGCACCAGGCGAAATGTGTACATACCCCCCTCTCTGCTACCCTTTCCTCTCAACTCGTAAGTTCTACGTTTCCCTCCAGTTATGAGTTCAACCTCCAGGAAAGTTTTTTTTTTCTTCTTTCTCAGTGCAGACAGCTTTTAATTTTCCTTCTCAGACTTGGTATGCCAGAGGTTAAAAGTGCCATTTCAAGCGACTACATGGAAGTAAATATATGTCTGTACTGATGGAGAGATAGAGCTTTAACAACAATATGAAGTAAACAGTGGCCTGTGTAAGACCCTGATTTTTTTTACTAGAGGATCCCAGATGTTAAACTTATTAGAGGAGGAAAGTTAACAATCAGCAATGTTTAGTACAATTCCGATAAGAACAAAAAAAGCCCACAGGCTTATTGTTCACTATGATTCAGAGCACTGAAGACAAATAATTCTGCACATGCAACTCATTTCACAGGCTAGTGGAACAATCCTACATGTAATATGTTCTGCTTAAACCATGCACTCTGGCCAGGCTCCCGGCATTACTCAAATTAATGAGACAAACTGTACTGTAACTTCACATTAAGAAAATAAAAGACACTTCCTTCTTTGTTTCTTCATTTTCATATAATTACTTCCACTGCCTCATTAGTCCACATGCATCTCCTTTTGTGCAGCGTCTCCGCTCTGGGTTGATTATCCCTAAAGCAATCATTTATCATGAGAAAGGCACATTATATGTGCACAGTGCTATGATAGAAGACGTGGACATATTCACACAAACAACTATGATATAATACTAGAGATGTCAAAGAATTCAACTTTTCCTTTACATTACTTTACAATCCGCCGATAGAGTCAGCATGTGGTTTTAATTTGAAGTGCTGGCTATGCTCTGTCCTCTCTGACCTCTATGTGGTTCATCATGGTACACACATGGAACATATTCTTTTGGTGTCAGGCACGGAGGACGGGGAAATGTTCCACTTACAACACAACACAACTCATTCTGCCTACATGATATCTGCAGATCTAGTGGGTGTGTGTTTTGTTTTTCCTCCCTATGAATTAAGTTGAGTGTTTTGTGTGAGGTCTACTCAGGCAGTACAAGTAACACTAACATAGTTTAAATACTTTAACAACCCCAACAGTATCAAGGGTGAGGGAGAATGAGTCCCACCAGGTTGCGCTGGCTCCAAGTTGTCAGGCAATTTTCCAGATTCAGTGCTCACTCCTTTGTAAAGACCTGAAAAGACATCAGTCGAGGTATAAAAACCACAGTCAGGAAAGGCAGGAAATGAGTCTTGACCTTGTTGTGTTGGGGAGTACCAGATTCTAAAGGGTCAGTTCACCCAAATGACCACGAAACGAATTGAACCACCCATCACTTGGTGGTATCTAGTTTCAGATTCACTTGCTTTTGACATATCTGTCTATGCCTCTCGGATACAAGAGAGGTGAATTGAATTATGTGTGCTGCTGAATTCCATTTGGAAAATTTGCCTGTAAAAGGACACATACCACTGAGGGTGAGTGAGAAAATATGAGTTGTGTGATCTGTTCTGAATCTGATCTATTGTTCGGTGCTCTCTCTAAAGACCTGTAGTGTCATCCTGAGTGTCCTCAGTTGTGCCGTTGCCTCTTAACTGCGAGCTACCACAGCTTTCAGCTGCTGCTGGACTCTCATTCGTGGCAGCTTTGCCGCTTCCTGTGGGTTCATTTTCCTGCGAGGGCTGTTTCACATCTGAGCCTATTAGGAAACAAATAAATCACAATTAGGATACTGTAACCGCTCATGTACATGCTTGCATGCACAAAAGGCTGACTAATGGGCATTCCCCGTGATGGGTGTGTGCATCGGGTAAAGGTGAGTCACCTTTCTTGTCACAGTCAGGTAAGCCACCAGTCATCTCATAAAGATCCTTGTGGTCAGTTTCACGCAGAATTGAGAGAAATGTAGAAAACCATCCCGGTCGACATTTCACGATTCTTCTCAGAAGTTCACCGGCACCATTCCTGCGTCCTTGGTTTGCTGTTGTTGTTTCAATCTAGAGCAAGAGCATAATTAATCATACTAATAATAATAATAATATAATAATAACAATAATAACTGGAGTAAACTGGTTTTGCAAGTGTGAGAGAGTGAAGTGCTCTAGGTGCTTTTGTCTGCCATCTTGTGGTCAATGACAGCAAAGACATCAACAGGAAGTTTGATTTCCATTTAAACAACTTGGGACTGGTAAAAAAAAAAAGTAACATTACCCACACTGAAGCTGTGTGCACACCTTTACACATGTGTTGCTGCTGCTACATTTATTATAAATGCACACAAATGTGACTGTCTTTATTTATTTACTTGGATCACAGCTGATGTATTTCTAATGAAAAATGGTGAGCACCACTGTGTTGTTATTACTCACAATCTCAGCGTCCTGCACTGTGAGCAGCTCCGCAGACAGACACTGCACTCGCACAACTTCAGTCTTCATATCCATAAGACTTGGAGCCAGTAACTGAATAAGCTTGACAGAGTAATAATTCTCTTTCTCCACCTCAGGTTCCGGGATATTCAGCTGCATGTAGTCCGCTGCATATTGACAACCGGATTGTTCCAACGCGTCCACAAATGCCCTGAACCAGCCAGGCGCATGTGGCTTCTTAGTGACCGCGGTGAGGAGGAGATCCACAGCCGCTTGATTGCCATCATTCTCGGCCTTTTTTAGGATCCGCTCCTTTTGATCGGCTTCGATCGAATGTAAATAAATCAGGACCTGATCCACCTTAACAAGCTCCCGCAGCCTCGGTGTGAAGTCTTCAATGAGACGCACGTTTAACTCGTCGCTATCAGATGCCATTATTATCTATATAACACTATACCAAAGGATACCTCCAGTGTTTTGAAGAACTACTGTCGGGGGAAAAGCGACGATTCACTGTGTCGAGGAAAAAACTCTTTCAGTTTCGTTTCTCCAAAGATATGAAATTAAAACTCGATTAAAACTCAATAATGAATCTGGCCACTAGGTGTCAGCATTAGAACATATATGTACACAAGAGCTTCAGACTTTTTACTTGTTTTCTATCATTAAACACAGAAAAACAGACGTTTCTAATATTGTAACAGTGACTTGTGCGGACTATTGTTCGTACACAGCTGTTAAAAGGTGTGTTGGGTGTTAAAAGGTGTGTTTGTGTGTTGCATTTGTGTGTCTTTTTTTTTATATATCCAGGGCTATGCAAGATAGGGGTTGCAAAATTGGAAAATTGCAAAATTGGATACTTTCCGTGGAAATTTATGGGAATTAACAGGAGGGAATAAATGGGAATACATTCACAAAATTGAAGGTTGGCACAGGAAACTTAAATATAGTTCGGGAAAATATATTTTTAGCATAATCCTGACTAAAACAACCAATCTGCTAGTTCTCCCATCACATGCACACAGCATATTATGGGCTAAATATATATTTGATGTATGGTAATAATGTTTAACTTGCAAATATTTTATTGACATTTATTTATTTATCTTATCATGGTGCTATCTTAACCTCAATTGCTAAATTTCCAGTTAATTCCCATGGAAAGTCTCCCATTTGGAATATCTCCAAAAATTCCAAAATTCCCTAGCTTAACTTCCTATGGAAATTTACCGGACATTCTCTAATGCAAGTTGCTTTTTGGGACTCCTAACCTTTTCAGATGATCTGTGGTGATGCAACAGTCTGTTACATTTTAAAAGGAAAACAGGCTAGAGTACATTAATAAGTGCAACACATACAGCATGTTCCTGATTAATGTTTATATTAAAAATGTTTAATGTTGTACATGACCACATGAATATTTTTTTATTTTTATTTCGTGCAACTTTAACAGGAATACTTCACCGAGAGGGAAATTCTTATGCAACTGTAGTAATTGTAGTTAATAGGACTTTGCAGATGAAGACATGACAAAACTATGGATGTCGCTGTGAATACTCCAAGTAACATTGTCTGACACAAAACCATACAATATTACAATGTGGTTTAGAGAGATCAATAATCAGTATTTTGAATATCTTTCTATCTTTAAACTGTCACTTTTGACACTTGATGCATGTATATCTTTCTGCAAAACATTTATATACAGTATGTTGTGGTTTTGTCACTTAGATCTCAATCCTCCTTTCAGTACTGCTTAGTAACGTGGCCTAGTTCAACAATCAAGAACATATTTACCAGAAAATTCTATACATAAACACCTCAAACCAAACAAATCTGTTATTCTATTAATATTATTCTAAACATAGCATCATTTATATTCCCTTTCCCTTTACACGAGTATATTGCATAACTCTCTCATTCATCTTACAGTATAGTTTCATTCTGTTGGTGATATGGTATGGTATTGTGAGGTTAGCACATGATACGATTGCACACGATAAAAGCAGCTCGTCCTCGAAACAACTGCTCCCAGCACAGAAACAAAGTGTGTATAATACAATAATCCCTAGTCACCAAGATAATTGTGTAGACGTAACAGTAGTATTTTCATTGTTAATACACATGTATGGACTTAAAAAAAAGGGAAATCCAGTGACTCAACTATAAGTGTATTTTCATTTATTGCTCCCACAGCTTCAAAACAAACATATGTACTACATGTTTTGCTAAAGAGTTTCTCATATAATTTACTCAGTTAAAAAAAATACTTTTTTTAAACATCTGGCAAGATGATTTCTTTTCTAACAATTGTCTAACAACATTTTAACTTTATTGTACATTTCCAAAAAAAAAAAAAACGGTACAGGGAAACGATATGAATCGTTGATGGTTAGTTATACATGAAGTCTTAGCATTTGGATTGGTTGTATAGGCACAAGACCCTCTCTGGGGCCTGTTTATGCGCAAGTACTAACTTCCCATGTGTTCCCCAACCCACCCCTCCCTTTAAGTGCATCCTAAAAGAGACAAGTATGCTGACATCATTTTATATATTAATGTGCTACTTTGGGCTCATAAGCAGTGCAAAACAGTAAATATATAGATATAAAACGCATGCACTGCCTTGTAGAAATACCTACATCATACTTGTTTGTCAGAGGCCTAGCTCTAGGAAAACATCAGAATACTCTTAAATCTGTATGTTATGATATCTGCCCAGACAAGCATGTATGGTGTATTCTGTTGGCTTAACGTTGTACAGTAGGTGCACGTCAGTGACCGCAATAATAATGCACATTGTTTAAAGAAGAAAACTACAGTATACTCTTGATACTGTACTGTATATTGCAGTGCAATTGTCCATAACCCCTGAGTCACACTTCAGAGAAGACAGGCATACAACAAAGGATAAGAAACTGCTCTCGCACCTTTGTGATAATGCTGTATTACACTAATAGCTGCAGAAAATAGTTTGTATAATCAGTTCATACGCAGGCTCAGGGCCTCTAAGTGGTGGAGTCTGTATATGTATCGCACACAGGCTTTAGACTCAAACAGGCTCTAACAGAAATGGCCAAGTTCATCAGTGACTGTTAAGGGTGTCCATGTGGCTTGATCTTCCGTCCCAGGAGAGAAAATTCACCGCATGTGCTTCCACCTATAGTCCTGTCAGCGCCTCACAGTCAGGCGCTATAAAAAGATTTCAGCAACTGGAGGAGAAATGGCTGTGTCATCTTTTTTTTTTCCACGTGCTCCTTTAGGTACTCATACATGTTCTATGAGCAATGAGGACACAAAGCAGTGCAGAGTCTTTGCTTTGGCTCACGTTTTTGCCTCCCAACTTTTCAGCCTGCACTTGTGAAAACTGCCTGAACAAGAAGTCTTTGTCTAATACCTACCGCACTGTTTCAGGGACATTGTTGGGGGCGCTGCTATAGCCAGCATTTACAATCTTTAGTCGCAGCCTCTGGAGTTACGGAAGCTGAGCGATCAATTGCATTGTCCCATCTCTACGGCATACTTAGGCAGTGAGTGGTACAGTAGCTGCTCTCTGTTGACACTCAGCTTCTGGAGAGATAACCTTTCCCCCTTTAGACTGCAGGCATGAAAAAGAGGGGAAAGGCTTGACAGGGTTGTTGGCAAATTCCTGTCCAAAGAAATGATTGCTGTTATCTACTGTTAACTATGCAAAAGGCATCTCACAATTCTATCAGTCGATGGACAGGAATTCTCCCGGCAGTGTTTGTCCTGGAATCCCAGATCTCTGATATGTACAGTGGGGTCACCTAAAGTGTGTCTGCGTGACCTTTTACTGCCCCCTCTGCCCTACTTTCTGCACAGGAGTACTGGTAGTGAAAGATTGGTGTCTTCCTTCTGTCACTTCATGACTTTGACTTACTTTTGTCCTTCTCTTGGCCCGCACTCAGTACTTGTTGTGAGACGTTGTGGTGCTGCTGTCACCCTCACCTTCTGTTGGGCCAGAAAAGACAGGTTTTTGAGTGTCTTTTTGTCATAAGTCCCTGTTTTTTGGTCTCTCGCCGGATCCTTGACAAGCATGCTCAGCAGCACCCACAGGTACCTTTGCCTTGGGTATACTGAGGAGCAGTTGGCTTGAGTCATTCTGTGTATGCCCTTCCTGGTTTGTTTCACCATCCTCCATCTGCTGCACAGACTGGTGAGCTGGGGCCTGGGTGTTGGGGAGCCAGCTCTGCAGCTGACACCAGGAAGGAACCCACATGATGCACTCATGCATGAGTACTGAACCCGTCTTGTGTGAGGTAGGTCAGTCAGCACCTCATGCTTTGCAAGTAATGATGGCGGGGGGTGAGGGACACATCGTTCTGATCTTCAAGGTTTCAGGCCTTTTTCCTGTGTCCATAAATCAAGTTGTAAATGCAGTTAGACTGTCGCACTTGTACTTGTGTGACAGCGCAATGTACCGAGACCCGATTTGTAGGACAGATGTAGTGCTCATTATGGCTGACTATAGCCTTGTGGGCTACTCAGCCCAGCCTAGTGTAACCAATTGTGTGTTGGGACATGAAATGTAGCTGTGGAGTCACAAGAAGGCCAACGAAGCCCATTAGAGCCAATCAGAGTACAAAGCCTGGGTGAAACATAAAGTTTGGTGTTGTACAGTAGTGCTTATTCTATCAAAAATAGAGTGGATCCCTGCTTCCCTGCCGATTAGGTAGAATTTAGTTAAGTAGTTGTAGACTTAGTGAAGAGCGCTGTGCCCCAATAGGGCCACTCTCTGTGTGGTTGAATAGGTTCATCCTGATTGGTTGTGGCATCTACATGTAGATTTAGAGTTGCGTGTAAATCTGTGAGGATGAGCGACGATGTTAAAAGAGTCCATCAGAGGGCTTCTGTGTCGACAGAACTACGGTTACAATATGTAACCATTGTTATTACACTGATAACAGCCGAGAACAGTTTGTTAACACGCTGTTAACAGTATTTTATGCACATGCATAATGAAAAAAAAAAATCTTACTTCTATTACCAAGCCATTGCAAATTAACAATACCCATGTCAGGTGCCAGCATGCTGATGAAATAAAAAAGCTGCTACTTAGTAATTACAGCATTACAACCCAGATATTAGAACACTGTGCTGCCCGAAGGTTTATGGCCTTGGAAACTCTGGGTCTGAGGCAGGTCTATGGAGTCCAGTGTTGTTGAGGTTGGAGTCAGAGGGGGATGGGGAGGAAGAGGACGAGGAGGTGGAAGAGGTTTCAGTTGGAAGAAAGATCAATGCAGACTGTTGATGCCCTGTGATCTGTTGTTGCTGCTTCTGCTGCTGCTTCTGCTGCTGCTTCTGCTGCTGTTGTTGTTGTTGTTGTGGCTCTGTATGTCTTTGTACAAGCAATGCGGTAAGGCTGTCCTCGATGGGTGCATTCACGTTGGCCAAGCTCGATAGAGAGTCTTTGGA
This sequence comes from Larimichthys crocea, assembly GCF_000972845.2. Classification (NCBI taxonomy): domain Eukaryota; kingdom Metazoa; phylum Chordata; class Actinopteri; family Sciaenidae; genus Larimichthys; species Larimichthys crocea. The sequence goes on from NC_040028.1 coordinate 13,703,554, forward strand.
TTCCTGAACGGTCCTCTCCAGTTTGAGGTTGTGGCCCTAAGAGGAAGAGTAGCAGAACTTAGTTGCCCGTACTGAGGAAAACTGAATTAGTTTGTTATACAATATTTAGTTTCAACTTGGTATTGCAGTTCAGAATTGAATGAGAATTGTCGAATATGAAGTTAGAATTGCCTTAAAAAAGCAATTATTGTAATATTAAAAGAGTAAATACAGTGTAACAACATATCACATTGCTACTTTTTTTAGCCTGTATTGACTCCCATATGGGTTACGTATACAATTTAGAGGGTCTGAGGTAAGACAGGCTCAATCATTCTTTCCTGTTATTTGTCAGATTTTCTGGCAAACACGTTGGCAGACAAACCAATCAATCAAAACATTCAGTAATAACAGTGTGGCGCAGGTAAGAGCGAAGAATTACGAAACAGTGGGAGCTTGTCTGATTATAGCGACTGCCTCACTGTCTCCTTGAGCATCACTGATGACTTGGTGAGAATGTGATTGGTGATTACAAAAGCCAGCTGATGCATGACTTCAGCGCTCTGCCGGTAGAAATGCAATGCTTCGTGTACGGCTGTGCAAAAATAGTAACAATAACAGACTCTACCACCTAAAACCTCCCTTACTTGAGTTCCTGTATGGCTGAAGAAATGGCTTGCAGTCAGAGCAACGGGCTGAACCTTCACGGCAGGTCTGTGATAGTCCGGACTGGCAGTTACAGTGCTGTAGGCCGGAGGTCCCAGTGTCGGCTGCCTTTGCAGCAGCTGCAGGATGGTGTGAATATCTGACATCAGTTGAGACTCCAGCCTCAAAAAGAACAGAAAAAAAAACCCAGAGTGAGAGATAATCACAGACAAGATGAGCTGAATACGTAATTCTGACAGGTCTGATCACGTAATGGCTGAAAACACACTCAGCTGTGCTTCAGTGAGCACTAGATGGAGCTTGTGCTCCTCAGTGTACAAATGAAGGGACGCCAAAGGCATGGAAACACATTCTGCCAGAGTAGTAGACGAAAAACACTGCTCCTGCAAGGAGTGATAATGAGCTTTGTGTGGGAGGTGTGAATTCGGCGTTTACTGTGGAAATGACTGTATCACACTCATTTGGTCAATCTAATTATGAGTAGATTTCATCCAAGCTCTATATATAGGGCGTCAGGCAAAATCGAGTAATGCTGAATAACGTTTTAATTACCTGTATTCCTTCTAATGAATGCAGACATTGTCAAATTAGTTTACTGTGCAGCTCTACTGTAGTGAGGCAGTATTTGTTTATTAGGTTACAGCTGATGAGAAATAAAGTAAAAGCAGCCACACACACAGTAGAAATTCATTGCAGGTGCAGGTTTTTTTTTTCCTTAGCTATTTATATGGTTTGTTGAAGAGAATGCTGCACCAACATTTTTCCCCCCTGTCATATCCTTTCAGACTAGTCAAAGCCACAAAAACACAAAATGACAGAGAAGTGCTGCTCATCCTGCAAGCCAGCTAGCATTAGGGGGGGAAACAAGGTCAGGTAGAGTGCAGTGGATAAAATCTCTTATTTGTGCTAAATAAAATGAGCGAGTCCGGTATTTCAGGCTGCTGTCTCTCTTTCTCTGTGATAATTCCATCTAAAAATATCACCTGCTGTTCATTTGTGTGTCTATTTCAGGTTGCCTGCTGGTTGCAGGTGTGTTGTTTAAAAACTATGGCCAATGTGTTTCTCCGCTACAGGAAAATAATGACATGAAATGGGATGCGTTTGTTCAGGAAAGTCGGTGTAGCATTTTTATTGTTAAGTGTTAAGAAGTTACAGTGTGTGTGAGAGTGGCTTTTATTCCGAAGTTGCTTCAGACATACTTTGTTCTCATCAGTCTTAGATTGTGAGGACTACTCTGCAAAATCGTCCAAAGAAACCTTTTGTACCGATCCATTCTCAAGTTTGATATGTTCCGGTTCTACATCCTGCTTCCAGTAGATCCAGCCACCCACTCTTGAGTCCAACAACAGCTTCTGCCAGCTAGCTCCCTTCCTCCTCCTACTCATGTGCATTGGCAATTGAACTACACATTGCCAGTGTAGCTTACTTTTAGCAGTGTGGGAGGTGACAACTTAAAAAAAAATATAATAAAACACTCCATAAGTATTATAGTCATCAACCAAAACTTAAAATGTAATGGAGGGATAATTAATAAGAAAAATCACAAATTTAATTGTTCCTCAGAATACAACCAACAACTACTATTTCCTGCTCTGGTCCGATTTCTATTACTGTTTATTTAATTTGTAATTTTTCTATGAGCACGGCCAAAATGTGTACTACTTTTACCACACAGCAGGCGTAGACAAGTTCATGGACACATGTAGCACTAATATGCTATGCTACTATTGATATTCAGCTATTTCCAATAATAAGTCAGCCTTAGAAGACATGAACTAAACATAAGTCTTAGACTGAATTCCTCTAAAAAAAAGACCTTGAGTCATAAATGTCAGTTCGGTTAATACACATTTTCCCAAAATTCAGCCTCATGTTTGGTATCCTTGGGAGCTTTGGGAACTCCCCACGAGTATTAAAATAAACTACTGTGGGCTTGAATAACAAATATAACTTAGAGAGTCACACAGTGTATAATACATTCCATTATTAAAACCGAGAGCAAACTGAACTGTCAGCGCACAGCAGGCTACAGCAGAGGCGCGTGACTCCGAGTTTATGGAGTCAACTGTGCCTGCTGGCTCTTCCCGTCGGAGCTGATGGAGTTAACATGAGACTTAAATGCACAATACAGGTGCATCTATTGGTGTCCAGCAATGTAAAGACACAAAAACAAACGCAACATCTACTTTAGTAGAAGTGACTTTGAAGATAAAATTTTAGTCCTTGTCTCAACATTTTTAGTTTTTCCCAAGTGGAGTCTGAAGAAGCAACCGTAACCAACAGAGTCAAAGTATCAACTGATTTCCCACCAGGCTACCTTGGTCAGACAAACAGTAGAGGAAGAAGCATTTTGATTATTTCCTTAAATGAAAGTGGAAACAAGGTAATATAAAAAATACTGTGCACGCTACACTTAAAGGTCAAGTGTGTAAGATTTAGTAGGATATTTTTACAGAATATGGCACGAGTAGAATATAATATTCATGTTCTTACAAGTATATAATCACCTGAAAATAAGAATCGTTGAGCCTTTTATATCTACAGAGAGAGCGAGTCCTCTTCTACGCAGTCCACCATGTCGCACTGCCATGTTTTTCTACAGTAGCTCAAAAAGGACAAACCAAACAAACGCTCTAGAGATGGTTTCTCCTTCACTCTTTGGAAGGGGAGAGTGAGGCGAAGGGTATTCAGTTGATCGCAACCTGCAACCTTACTGCCAGATGCCACTAAACCCTACACACTGGACCAATAAAATATTTTGTGTGCAGTAAGACCAAATCATCAATCAAATAATAATGCTATGATGACATTATCATTCATTCCTTCTGGGGAGGTTCATAGTTAAATCAAATGAGGGTGAACCTTCATGTGTCACCTTCGTGTGCACTGAGTCCAGAAATACATACCTGTTTAAGTGCTCTTGAAGCTGACCTAAGCGCTGTTCCACCTCTCCATACGTGATTTCGCTGGCAGAATTATCGTCCTCTCTCAGCTCCTGGAACTGTGCTGACTCATCCAGGAAGTCCGTAGGCTTCTTACAGGCCCATTTATCACAGCACAGATCTGGAGAGCCAAACCAACACACATGCTTTACATCTTCACATGTGGGTCAGAACAACGTCATCACTGAACAAAAAACCCCCCACTAAAATAGAATGTAATTAATCTCTACAGGAGAGCTGCGTGTAGGTTCTTTATTGTAATTTATCAAGCCCTCCTTGTACTGGGGAGATTTGTTAATGCAGTGTTTTCCAATAGCAAACTGTTATCTCTCCTGGGCACATGCTAGTATTCACCTTGCAGTCCAGTGATATGCACTGAACCTCTTTTGTGATTTTAAACACAGACATGGTTAGTCCTGTGATTACACTATCAGCTGCTGCAGTCTGTGCAGGTTGGTTTGCTCTACCATAATGAGCTGTATAGATATGAGGATCCTTGTGTGCCTTTGCAATAGGTGGCACTTACCTTTGCCCAGATGACGTCTTATTTTTGGTTTCCTTCCAGCAGTAGAATTTAACAATAGCTCCAGTCTGTCACTCAGGGTTTTTTTTATTTTCCTTCTGCATACCCCCAACTGTCTGTCGTGTACTACTTGTGTTTTAGATCTCTGAGCTAGACTTCTCAGAGAAAAAGAAAGATGGCTATAAATTTGGAATTTCCACTTTCTGTATTCTGTTTCTTTTTCGTTGGAGCAACAGATGTTGTTGCAGATCAATATCAAGCATACTAGTTTAGTAAGAGATTATTTATTATTAATAAATCTATGTATTTAAAGCTTCTCCTGATTGTACTGAGTATTAGAGCCCTGAAACTGCCACATCAAAGAATCACATCTTTCTTAGATGTATGCATGCGTCATAGTCATGTCTCTGTTGTATAAAAATAGGTCAGTGGACTGGCTGTTGTTGATATTTACAAGGGTGGACACAAACACATGAACAGCTGTAAAATATGATGCTATGCATCGCAATAGTCATGCAATAAAAACTGCCTAAGCGACGCTTTGAATGTTTAAAATAACTGGGTGATAATTATATTAAATTATTGATGTGATGGAACTTGTCACTCCTAATCCTGACTGATATTATTAATGTCATGTCAATGAGACCACTGCATTGGCTAACCAAGTATATGTAAGCATGCAGTGCTGGTTGATTACTTAGGGATTCTATATTTACCTTGAAATGTTGTGGAATAAAATAATTGTCTGCTTTGGAGTAAGACCGACCTTTAAACTCATGAATTTATTACTCAAACAAGTCTTGAAAGCCTGGGAAGAACCCCATTCACACATTTGCTCAAAACCATTGCTATAGCAGCAACAGGGACATGATCCCCCACTGGCTTCCCACTACCACCAATTATGTTTTTTTGCCCAGTACCACCTGGGAACCCGTAGCAACACTTCTTGTTGAAACAGTAAAGATTATGTTCACGTTATTATTCGTCAGTAAAACAAAATACCTTCAAAAGATGGTCTTCTCTCCAAATTCTCTCTGACAAGATTTGAGTCCAAGACTGCGGCACTGGTAGGAGATGGACCCAGGACTTCTGAAGATCTCTTTAGGCACGAGTTAGACTCCCTCTCCCTCCCCACGTCTCGAACCACTTCCTTGTTTTCCCCTGTGGAACGGCAATCAGCAGGAGTCAGTGGAATAACAGTGTACTGTATTCCACGTGGAATAGATGTTCTCTGGGAGCACCACTCAGCGAACAATAACAAAGAAACAATTTGCAAGCATGAGGCATGTGGAAAGAGGCTGTACAGGACCTGTGCAGATAAGCTCCTGCTTACCGTTAGACAGATCTGGTGTGAAGGAGATCCTTCTTTTAGGGCTCTTTGCGGCTTCCCCATCTGAATCACAGTCTTGTGAGCCTGAGGGCTGCAACAATGTGAGCAGAAGAATTGAGTCATTAGTGGTCAAGTTGCTAGAAGATTAATAAAATCTAGTTTAATGTATCCCAACAATATTAACTGAACTTTAGTGATCTATCATCTACCTTTGCAGACTCATCTCTGAGGTTGAAGGTAAGCTCCAGGTTGTTGAAGAAGTAGTCAGCGAACTCTGGGTACATGTCTATCACCTCCAGCAGATCTTCTCTCTGAATGGTGCTCAGGTCGCAGTAACTCAGGGCTCGCACATCAGCGTTGGACTTTCCAGGCTTGGCGCACTGATGGATCATTTCACCAAAGATGTCATTTTTTCCTGATATCAACACACACACAAAGAGAGAATGAATCGACTCGCAAGGTTCACTGGGGTAAGGAAAAAAATGTCAACTTTACCTGCAATGACTTCTACAAATAGTCATGCGCGCTACAGAGGGGAATTTATGTCGTGATTTCTATGGGGACTTATCTCGCTGTTCCTCAGGCTCTCGTAAAGGGCACAGACGTGTTTGTTTTTGCGGATAATAAAAATCAAACAGCCTTTCCTCTCTGTGTAGATGTTCTCCCAAAGCCTGTGCATCAGTTGTCTTTTTATCTTTGATGCATTATTCACGCCGAGGAATAAACGCTAACTCAAAGTGACTTTGAAGTGAAGGGAAAGGAGGGTTAGATTGTGATTGACACACTTGTTGTGTACTTCAAAAGGAAAAAAATGTGTTGATATCGGCTCTTGTACAACGTAGCCAGTTTTTCAGCAAACCTCTAGGTAGTTATGGTTAGCTTATAGTTTCAAAATAAAGGGATAAAATCTGAAATAAGGGTCAATTTTGCAAAGAAAAGAAAGAAGCTGAAGGACCAGAGGTCTGGTTTAAAAGCAGTGATGAAAAATCCCTTTGTTGATCCTGGGGTTCACTAAATGCCAACACTGTAAGCAGGGGTTCAGGAGAAAGAGATATGATATTTTGGCTGCCAGTGTGCCTTTCACAGCATGCACCGGACACCTTTCTGCCACAGAGGACAGCCTCACACAGAGTGTTGTATCTCACCCCCACATACAGCTTTCAGCACAAGGATTTAGACAGTCATTAGCCTGGGTGGCAGTGCAAGAGACTAATTCCTCACCTGTGGAACAATGCTAATAGCCTTGTTGGACTTGGTGTCATTACATGCACTATCAGCTGACCGTTACCTTGTTAGAGGCTTGTGCAATTTTGTAGCAAACACAAGCAACATTCAAGTTTTCACAAACAGACTGCAGCCAAATGGTGCTGATAGAGCATTATGTTTGTAATATAAATGGGCTGATCTATGAGATCGGTGACTTTTCCAGTGTGTTTGTTAATAATGGGTTTTGTGTGATGCAGCAGCTTTTGCTAAGCTTAAACCCCATTCTGTCAGGTGCAGCTTTGGAGAGCATTCATCTCATGAATAATGGTAAGTTTAATCCAGGCTTGGCCTGCAGCACCTGGTCGTGGTTCACCCATGAAGAAAAAGATAAATACTCATTATTCTAATATGAGTAATGAGTATTCAGTATTACTGTATTACTAAGGCAAAATATTATTAATACATTTAAAGCTGCCAATTGTTTTGGTGTGTTTAGTCTTTTACTGTCCTTTTTTTTTTTTTAATAATCTCTATTTTGCAGCTTTAACTCATTTCCCTGTGCTGTCAGAAAAGTGACAGCTATTTCACCGCGTTCTTTGAAAATGCCAAACAACCTTTCATGGAGCCACTTAATAGAAATGTCAGAGTCTCAAACCTGCCACATGCACAGCGTTGTTGCCCGGAGGACAGAAATAGAGGGAGGGGTGGGGGGCAGCCGGCACACCTTGTCATTCTTGTCGAAATGTGTGAACACGATGTGGTTTGGCTGATATAATCACTTAAAAATTCAAGTTAGGACTCAAATTATAACAGCTAATTCTTTCATACACATTCAAGTCACGCTGAGGTTCCTGGTGAGTATTGCTGTGTTATAATAATGTATGCATGTGTGTGTGTGTGTGTGTGTGTGTGAACTGCACTTGCTGTGCTTTCCTGAGCTTATCTGCACATATTTGAAAAACACTGAGCATCCTGGGGAGATTAGGAAGCCATCTCAATCAATAATTCAAATCAGAATAAACTACATAATTAATACCCCTCACAAAAAGTCAAGAGTGGAAACCTGCGTGTGTATTAAAGGCAACTTCTGTGTTTTTCAGCTATTTTCTGACATTTTAAATCACGGCATCCGGTTAGCGCTAGACAATACATTTGCTTAAACCCCTAAGGGTTTTTCATCTATATCTCAACAGGTTTCATGCTGACATTCAACACAGTCAGCTGAGAGATATACAATAGGGAGGTATCTTTTACATTTGTCACTGTGTCAGGTGGAGGTTCTAGGAACAATAGCAATGATACGGATGATGGACTCTGGCAAAAGGTCAAACATAAAAACAATCTATCTTTGCTTAAAGGAGATAAAAAAACATTTCCTAGAACAAACATAACAATCTCTTAATCTCTTAATTAATTTAGCACCCGCCACTCAGGTTGCTCATTATGATACTTCACATAACCAACAAGGGGTTGTATTTACCCAGGATGGCTACCACAATGTCATCTTTCAGGATCTCAATAGAGCCGCGGGACAGAAAGTAGAGAGCCGTGAGCACGTCTCCGCTGTGGACCAGCGTGTCTCCAGGTGGGGCATGAGTCGTTTTGAAGTGCATGGCCAAGGCCCTCAGGCAGCCTTTGCTGGCTCCTTGGAACGCTTTGCAGTTGTGAAGAAGATTCTTGTTGAGGTGAAGGCAGATATCTGCCTGCAGGCACTCAGGAAAACCTTTTAACACCTGTGATGCAGACAAAAATCAGTAAGTAATAAGTAAAAGTAAGTAATATGCTCAAAGAGATCCATTTAGATAATGGTTCTGCGATCCGGTGGAAGCTGTGAGCGGCAAATTTGTTAAGCTGAATGTACTTTTTCGCAGAGAAGTTGTTACTAAGCTCGACAATAGCACAGAGATAAGGACATGACATGATAAACATGTTACAGAGGCATTAAATCACATCTTAAGTGTATCTTAAGAAAAAGCTCACGTGTAACAGAACACATGGGATGTTGTTGTTTCGTACACAATGTTCCATCTGGTCTTAAAGGGTTAATGAAGATGCCTTCATATAAATAATACCAAGATGTAACATTTGCTGATTTTGTAGGATTTTCATGACAAATGTTGCATGTAAAAATAACTGCCACCTGGATTTATGTAACAGCCCCCCTGAGCTAAACGCAGCAAAAAACCTGCTCAGTTTTGGCTTCAACTCTTTCTTTTCTTGAACCGGTAACACATGATATCAAAGTGAGGAGAAAGTCTATTTTGTGATAAACTCAAACAACACCACCACCGTTTGTATACCTTAAGTCAATTCATTTGTAGAAGCAAGGGATTAAACGCAGACTTTTGATGTATGTGTCCACTTTAACAGGAAAGAACTGACTTAGTAGTTTTTATATAGCAGAAAAACAGACTTCTCTGACCAGTAAGCGCATTTAATAATCACAACTATGCTTTATCCTATTTGTTTATAGTGTATATCATATACTAAATGCCTTATTTATGGGAATGTAATTCTGTAATTAATCAATTAATTAAGACTGTCATTTAATCTTTGGTTATTGTCGTGAATGTCTAAACTTTTGTTGCTTGAATTGATGAAAAATTGAGAGGGAGCTTCGACCAAAATCCATAATATTACCTGGGAATGAAATCCTGGTGTGAACCTATATTATTATAATTATAATTACAATACATTTACTCAGACATAAAAGTAATACATTTCTTGGTGAGGAATATAGTTTGTTGCATGCTATCAGTTTTACATTCACATAGTTTGCTCTAAAATATGACTTCTTTGCTTTAAGATATGAAACTATGCTATATGAATGAGATGAATTCACACATAAGTCATACATAAGTGATGGAAATTTCTAATATTGCTTAATCAAAGATGTTTTTAGCCATAATAAACAAAGAAATTGTAGCCTACCTCCTGTTCTTACCAAAGAAGAGATCCAGATGAAAAGTGCACAAGAGAAAGAAAGCTCTTTTTAGAATCTTGTAGGACAGCATTTCTATAATAATTCAGTAAAATCAGAAAAATCTGTTTGGTATCAAATCCAGTTACAATAGCAGGATGATGATGATAATGCTGGTGATCCTGTTTATTTACCGTGTTCATATCGATACCATTGGTGTAGGTCCAGGAGTGCTGGAAGTATTCCTCCAGCCTTTGCCTCAGTGGGTTGGGAATCTGATGAAAGCGTATGAACTCCTTCACCCGTAACATCTGAGCATGATAGCGGGCCGTACCAGAGTACAACCTCTGGATGATGGCAGAGACGTTTCCAAAAATACTGGCATACATGAGGGCTGAAATACCGACAATGAGACACACTGTTAATCTGAACGAATGCTGCTATAAATCAAAGTTTAATTCTTCTCCCATTTTAAGTTCCATGCCAGGTGAAAAAACAAAATTAAGCTATGCTAAAAGGAAATAAAAAATCTGTAACATACTCACAGCCAATCAACATGACACAGATGGAAAAGATCTTCTCTGAGTTGGTGTTTGGGGAAACATTTCCAAAGCCCACACTGGTCAGACTGCTGAAGGTGAAGTAAAGGGCTGTGACATACTTGTCCTTGATAGAGGGACCAGAGCTGGGATCGCTGTAGTTGTATCTCTTTCCTATGGACACGCCCAGATTGTCCAGCCACCCAATCTTGTGCTCCAAATAGGGCTTTTCCACATTGCCGATGGCGTACCATATACAAGCTAGCCAGTGGGCAATGAGGGCGAAGATGCACATGAGCAGCATCAGGACTGCAGCGCCGTACTCAGAGTAGCGGTCCAGTTTTCTGGCTACACGCACCAATCGCAGGAGCCTAGCTGTCTTCAAGAGGCCAATCAGAGTGGTAGTCTAAACAGAATATACAGCAGTAGTTTGGATGTTAATATGTCAGATTATTCATACTGTGACAACAGTTTAATACAATAACATGCATCTCATTTAAGTATTGGACATTTGTCATGCAGTTCTCTCATCAATCTTTTGTATTCTATCTATGTTCACTTTGTTTGCAACACATCTAAAGTTGTGACAAATTGTAAGAGTCACTTCACAGACTGAGGTGATGACTATGTTGTAGCAATTCCCCACAGTTCTTTGGTCAAAGGCAAATGAACACAGGAGTGAAGACAGGAGCAGTCCACAGATAAATCCTCATTTATTCAACACCCAACAGGAAACAACAATCACTCAATGAGTCCCTGGGAGTTTGTTGCCTCTTCCGTGTCATCGAGAAGTGCTTTAGCAACACTAACCACCATTCCCATTAGCGCGGCCATTTATCTACCTGACAATTACCGAATGACCTTTGAAAATGAAGTTAAAGTCTGCAAGTCTGAGAGAGGCCGTCCTCCCTAATGTTGTATTTAATCTTTATTTTCTGGAGACAAATGAAAAACAAAACCATTCTGGCGTTTTGCTCATTCTGTTTCTGTACTGAATGAAGTTAATTTGTTGTATTTCATGAGTGGATTCATTTTCGGAAAGACTAACGTCTCACTATATTTTCTTACTATTGTGGAACCATTCTTTGTATTTATATCTCTTTGTTACAACTGTGCCATAAGCCGGGATTTGTGCTAAGCAGAGTCAATAAAAGCTGACTGAAAGCAACCTTTATTTTTTCAACATATTCTAACTATACTGTGGACTTTCTGCTTTCTTCTTAACCTTCCTGAATGAGTTTGAACAATATAATGTAAAACTCTAAAACTTGTTTCTAATGCTAATGTGTACTTGACGCCTGGGCGCTCAAATAAGCCATCTGTAATGGCATCTACCTGTCAATCAAGCGGTCACACTGTTAATTATGTGCAACTTGGAGCCTTAATATCATCTGAACCAGTGAGTTAAACAAAATAATCACCACCCTCTCACAGGTGTTATGGTCACGGAAATAAAACATGTTTATTTCTGCTGTATAGTTGGACATTTCGTAGAATGACTCACTTCTGCAGCCAGCACCAAGTGGACGCTTGAGGAATTACAGTTTTTAGCACTTCCGCATTGACCTTTCTGTGTAGGATTGGTATGTTAAAGCCTCACACTGACACAAATGTGAGGTATAAAATATGTGCACACATATTTGTGAAGTTAAATGGATGATCCGGATTTTGTGCGCTTCTCTGATCATATATAGACCTTTTTACTGCTGCATTTATTACTCATCTAACAACACTACAACAAACAATTAGGACAATCTAAACAGGAAATATTAAATCTGGCCTTTAAAATCATATTGGTTAAACCTACAAGCACACTGCGCTCTTCAATCTAATGAAAGTTATGTTCAATTAAGTCTTAAATGTACCTGCACAAGCAATTATGTAACACAGCTGCGCTCCCCTCCCCTCCCTGTGTTCCTCTCTAATGGGAACTCTCTCTAATGTTTAAGGGGTTCAAGTTGGGACAAAGCACTCAACTTCTTTTCCACCGCGTTCACAGTGAAACAGCTTGAAATGTTTTTTTTTTTTGTTTTTTTAATTTCTATAATTATTATTATTATGGTTAACAAAACACGACACGGTGCCAATTTTACATAATGCCTCTCACAGTACGTCTAATCTTCTGGCAGGGCAGAGTTGTTTTGAAAGCAACAAGACATTGATTGAAATCTATTTCAAATATGTTTCTCTGCTCTAATCAAAAGGTTTGCTTAAGTGCTTGTAGGTTAAAAACAACTTATTAAGCTGCTAAATTAAATGAGCCTTGTGAAAACCATCTGCCACTGTCTCAGTTGCTTTTATTTTCTGAATGAGAATGCAGTTGGGCGGAACTTTGTGTGTTCAGTCTGAAAACCATAAAACAAAGCTGGAAAGCTATAAATGCAACCGATGTATCAGGATGTAATCAGGGTACATATGCTGTCCTATTTATAGACCTGAAGGGGAAGTGACGAGTTTTCCCCGTCAGTTAATTTATGAAATATAAATCAAGTTAATAGTGTTGAACAGTCATGGTTTTCAGTGATTTCCCTGAGGCGAAAATTATGTTTTACGCACAACTTGACACGCAGATTCGCCAGGATTGTTTTGTGATTTGTTCTCGTGAGAGAAACCAACGTCCATTTTTGTTTTGATTTGTTGTCATTCACTGACTCAGCAGCAAAAGCAGCCACAGCAGCAGCAGCAGCAGCAGCAGCAGCAGCAGCCGTAGTGGAAAAGATGATTATGGTTTATAATCAGGAGCTTTTCTGGTGTAATGGAGTGCCTACAAAGAACGATAAAGCACTGAAGTGGATCCAGAGCCTGAGGGGACATATCCTACCAACAAACAAGCCAGCAGGCCTGGCAGCCAGCCTACCAATGGCCATCTCACATCTGCATGTAAGCTGTGCACACAGCCCTGTTGGCCTGCTCCTCACATAAATGCATCATTGATTGCCATTTGGTAAGCCATTAATCCGTGTAAATGGATTCTAGAATGAGGACCATTCAAAAAAAAAAAAAAAAAGAGGAAAAAAAACAAACAAACATGCAATTTAAAGTAATCCTTTCAGAGCAGAGACAGAAAGATTCAGGCTTTAAGTAGTGGCCCAGGGGCACAAGTCTGGACTAAATGGATCACAGTGCAAGCATGGCTAGCACGATGTGCAGTAAACAAGGAAGGAAAACAGGTAAAAACCTATACAGTAGAGATAACTTACCTCATCTGATCCTGAGCCAAAGATAAGAAGGTCAAAGGGGATCGCCGCCACCATGTCTATAAGGAACCAGCCTTTAAAGTAATGGATTGCTATCTTAGCTGGATCGCTGACCACCTCCTCGTTCTGGTTCACGTAAGTGGTCCTGAAGTTTATGAGGATGTCAATGATGAACATGATGTCCACCATTAAATCCACTACATTGAGAGGGCTGCAGGAGTATCCACATTCACGCCTCTTCTGCTCCCCTTGGTCATTGAGAAGAAAAGCAGCAGAGTAAGGGGTGAGGATTGCTGTGTAGATGACCAACAGCAGGATTAGCCAGTCCCACACAGCTTTGAAGGGGCTGTAGTGGAGGATGGTGAACTTGTCGATGCGCGCTGTCTGGAGTTTATACTCTGGTAGCACATCAGCTCCAAGTGACAGGACCTGAAGGAGTATTAAGAGAGGGTCAGAGCAGTAAGGGAAACCACCTGATTACACCACTTGATGTGCGCTTAAAAACTCTTCAGTGATGATGAAAACTTTTTCTGCCATCTGTCTAAATTTATAATGCCGGTGTTTCCCTTTGTGGTACAAAGAATCTGTTTGCTGATCATCCTTCTGACAGTTTGATCAAAGACACCTTGATGTACTTAATTTTTATGGTAATTACCGCTGAAGCTCACTAGGAAATTTAGCTTACAGACTTCAAGGACTGATTTGACAGCAGTGGTGACACTAATGTGAGTGCTTTACAGTCAAACAGTATTAAGTAAAGGCAGCCACTCTAGTATGACAAGTAGATTGCCTATGACCTGGCACCATGAATAATGTGACTGCAACTGACTCGTTCCACATTTGCAAGAGGTACACTCTGTACTTAAAAAAAACTGTAAGCACTTTACTGTGCAGGTGATAAATTGGAGAAAAAGTGTATAATGATATTTAATTACAGATATTTTGGGTGAGTAAACACTGGTTTTAATTGCCCCACATGAATAAACTCACTAAATTATTCAGTGTGTGCTCCTGAAGGCCAAGCTGTCCCCTGTTGCTGGCTTAATAAGCAGTGGCAGACAAAGAGAGAGGGCTCTCTTATGGCAGAAAATAGTGCAGAAGTGAGGATGAGGGCAGCAGGTCCTTCTCTTCATTTCAGCACATTCCTCTATCTTCAACACATGAATTATAGATTTGTCCATGCTAGCAGTCAGAAAGTAGATGCAGTGTTCACGTCTCAGTGGTGTCTCCAAACTAAAGTGAGCAGGGAGGGAGATCATTTAATCATGACGATAGTTTGCCTTAATTTATGAATGAGAAAGCTCTGTTGAAAGAAGTTTGAATATAAGGTTTCCTGGCCTCTGTTGTCCCTAACGTTGACGTACAAGTACTACGTACACGCAGTATTGTTTTTCCGTTGTAGTGTGACCTACAAACAGTTTTAAAAATTTGCTCTCCGTGGCAGTTTATACCCAGAGAATAAAAGAAATGTTAGTTTACAGAATGATTCAAGTTTATATCGGCTATCTAATCAAAGATGAATCATGGGTGATCATTAATCAAATGTTGCAATGAATGCCTGTACTCTCAGCCGCCCTTGGCAAGCTGGCATCAGCTGTGCTGCTAGTCTTGTCAGCAGGGAATTCTGCCACCAGGTAGCCCTTGTTTCAGCCATATGACAGGAAGTGTTGGTCCTGCTGCATTGTCCTTGAGCAAGAAACTAGATCCCCGCTAGAATGAACCTGCATTTGGGCTTGCAAGTAAAAAGATTTTAAGGAGGATCAGTGGAGTGTCATTGTTCTCTCTTTCAGAAACATTGACCCTGACAAGTAGGAAGTTTAACCCTTTTTTTCAACATCATTCCCCACTTTCTGTGCAATTAAGAATTCTCAACTATCCCTTCATTCTTGTGCTGTGTATCAGTGTATCACACTATCCCACAACTCTCATTGATGGCACCTTTTATTGAGAAGTATTTTAAAATGACCCACTGCAGACGCTACAGGATGACGGGCTACTAGCAAAGACATGGTTTATATGGTTCAGAATAAGCAACACCGAACAAAGTTGAACTTCCTGGCTCACCTGTGTGACTTTTTCTGTGACGTTGTGAGTTCTGTCTTTGACCTTTGGTGCTATGATGGCCGTCTCGGATGTTGGCGGAGAGTGAGTCTTCTTATCAGTCCCCTCAGAGAAGTTGAGTGCAATCAGAGGGATCTTGTTGATGGTGCTATACTTGTTGATATTGGAATCAGAGGTAGAGCCGAGCAGGCTGGACTTCACGTGATTATAAGGGGCTGGTGGTTTAGAGCAAATAGCGGGCATGTTAGCACCGATTTCAACTGTATCCATTGACATGAGTTGAAAGCTTAGCTTAAGAACTAAAGCACATAATATAATAATGATGTCGGTTTTTGGTTCTGCAAGCATGGACTTATAGGAACGCTTCACTGACTTTAAAACAAAGGAATCTACTACAGTTCAGCCGGATTATGTTGTTGAAAATTGAGTCGGGTACTGAGAACTGTACTTGGCTGCAAATTACAACCAATTAGAAATTCAGAGGAACTGGTGATTTATTTAAAAACACAAACCTTTCAGTTTTTTTTTCAATGTTCCTCAAAGCAAAGTTTTGACCTATGGCACTTCTTTTTTCATCACTGGTTACACATGCATCAACGCACATGTGTTAACAGTATGGTGGACTGGAGCAAGTGCATCTCTTGCTAAAATCATTTTATAGGAAATGTGTCTCTGTGACCTGAACACAATTTTAGTATATAGACAGCAAATAACTACTACACTATCATACACAAGCATACATTCATGCAGGTTGATCTAAAAGCAATGCTTTGATTAGTATATGATGAGAGCAGATATGAGCCTTATATTATCACATTATATGACTGCTGATGTGACTATAATCACCACATCGGTGTGAGTATACAACCATTACACGTAACCTAGTTAAGTGCAGTAATCCCTCTCAACCCGTCCACCAAAAGTGGATCTGTGAAGAGCATTTATGCTGATTGCCTTTTTTGAAAGTCATGCTCCAAAACAAGCAGTGAAATCATGGGCAGAAATACATGATTACCTCTGACATGGCTACCATTGTCTAAAGGCAGCATTTTGTGGACAGGGCAAATAAAGAAAGAAACATTTTAATACAACTATAAACATTGAAGAACAGATGAGAAGAGCAAAGATAAAGTAAAGTTAATTAAACATAACTTTTGATGACCAAATCTGTGTGCATTGCGTTTGCTGACCCCGGTGTTAACATTCGTCTGAATTCTAATGCAAACTAAACCATAATGTGATTGTTGGGCTGTAGCACTGTAGGCCTATTGTAATACATACCTTCACTTGTATGACGATCCCTGAAAGTGGAATTGGAGTAGCCTTCAATTTCATGGACGGATGACGCCCGCCTCATGCTATTGATGCTGCCTCTGGGGAAGGTGTTCGACAGGGTGGTGGTGGTCTGGTGCAGCTCTGTCTGGTACAGCTTCTCCCAGGGGAGTTTAGGGGACGAATGGTCAACTGGTTCAGGACCGATGCTAGCTTGGGATGAGTGGTGGCTAGAGCATATGAGGCCATGCGTGTCATTGGCCTCAATGGGACTGCAAAGGCTCTTAGTGGGTGAGGGGAAGTTCTGCAGGGCCACCGAATCCTCATTCTCTTTGGGTGAGTCCACCATCACAGCATCTGGGTCCTCTTGTGGAAGAGATTGCTTGTTGGTATTCATTAGGCTCAAAGCGGCCTGGCGGAAGCGAAAGAATCTGCTCCTCCCTAGAAAATGGGGAAAAATTGAGAAGCATCGTCATGTTTTTTTTCGGACTCAAAAATCCAAAACTTCCAAGTAACTAACCCTAATCCTAGATTAATTTACTACTGACTGTATGATAATGTATTATTATATCAGTTTTACCTTGTAATATTGATCATTGGTCATTTTTTGTTTTTTTTGGTACTACATTGGTAAAACGAAAAAGTATATAGTGGCCCATCATGGAAAAAAGTCTGCTAATAAATAGACTGTAATTGTCCCCAGGCAAACATGGCACAGAAATTATTATAATGAAGCGTCAATATTTTATTAACAAAGCTGTGTTTAACAGAACATTACATGCCCTAATGTTAAATATTGTCTGTGTTAGGAAATCAGTGAACTAAACCATGAAAATGAAGACAAATTAAAAAGATCTGGTTTGGCCACATTGCAACATATCTCCTTTCAGTGCCCATGAGAATGAGAAAGAGCAGACTGCACAGTTGCTTTATTTTGCCTCAATGATTTGAGACAGGAAGGCAATTTTTTAGCCACATTTTCAGAATGGACTCAGTAGCAAATGTTAACGACCTCCAGGGACAGAGCGAAAGTTTTGGATCATTAACAATAGAATAGAGGGTGAAAGCGAACCTTGCCTCACTCATGAGGCACCCATCTTTCAGCACCCTCCTTACATAACGTCACATGCCATCTGTTTCCATTCCCTGGCCAAATGTGCTGATGTTACAACTATAGCAGCTTACAATAGAGCCGTGACACTCAACAAGTTTCCTGGAGAGGAACCTAATGATATCCTGAGCTGAGATATGGACAACCTTTCTGTCTGTTCTCCGCAGGGAGAGATTGCGTCATCTGTGCTGTTGCGCTGGCTAAATGCTTATGTAATACCTATATGACATATTTTAGTAGTCGACCTCACAACAGTCAAGTAAGATTGTAACTAGAGTGCCTAAAGTAAAATGTCATTGTTGTGGTGTATAAATGATCACAACTGACTTAATCACCAGCACACATACATTACTAAAAATATATTATGGTAATACACAGATAAGTTATACATTATCCAGTACTATAAAGCTTTAAATATCCATATTTGACTTCACTTTTTCAGTTGGAATAAAATGAATCTTACCAGATACCTCCAACACAGACATTTCCATTAGGTGTTTATTGCTAATTAGTAAATATTAGTATGCCAAAATGTTCAAATAAAATGGTAAACATGGTCAACATTATACATGCTAAACATCAGCATGTTAGAGCATGTTAACATGTGATGTTAGCATTTGTTAACCACAACTTTAGCTTCACAAAACTTGAATTTCTCAACCTGTAAAGTGAGTAAACAGTAGTCTGAACAACCAGACATGACATTACTCATTCAGGAAGCTTCATAGATTCTATTGATTCGTCGGGTGTCTGAGCATTTTAAACATCTTGGTTTTTCCACACCTCGTTGTCACATGAGGGTCATGTGAGATTTATCAGTTACATGTATGTAAAGAGATTAGCAGCCCGCGAGGGAATATCAAGGTGACATTGAAGGCTGCTGATAAGAGGTGATGCAGCAGACCATCCTTTGTTCAAGGCTGTTCCAATTTAAGATGGATTGCACCTCCATCAAACTTTTTTCCTTCTGTTTCACATTGGTTTCTCAAAGGAGTGTCCCTTATTGATGTTCATACATAGATAGACTGCTGAGACTTGACCTGAACAGTTATCCCTCCAATATTAGATCATATTGGGTTTGTTCACCGGTTGTTTTGTCTCACTGACGTATGGGTCTTGGTTTATGGTCATTAAAGTGGACAGGTATCTGCCTTTGTGTGCTGTTGTTGTTGCTGCTCTGGAGTCTTGCTGCTATTTCACACGTTGATTCAGGGGACGCTGATGACTCACACACACTGTCATAAGATCTTAACAGCTCAGATGTGGCCTGAAGTGTGTGACTTTTAAGTGTGATTAATCGAGAGGTTCACCTACTTAGGACTTCCTACTAGTGAGTAGACTGATTAAATCTCTTGGTTCACGTCGAGCAGTTGTCTACGGTTAAATATTATTAAATAACCTATTACCTGGATGACTGAGAGGGGGGCTGATTTCCTCTAGTGCTGAAAGAAACATGTTGACCTATCCTCACCAAAATATGTTTATTCTTGTTACTGGGATGGTTTACAGCTGAGGGTGAAGAGTTGAGGATGAGGACCAGTACTGTTTGTACTCTTGGTGGATTATCGCCCTTTGAACTGTATGCAAGTTGCTGCTTCAAGGAAAAGAGTTGAAGTATCTTGGGGTCTTGATCACAAGTGAGGGTAAGATAACATTGATGCAACATAAGCAGGGTTACGGACTTTGTATCTTATTATTATATTATATTATTATAAAAGTAGAGCAGAGCCTGAAGAGGAAATTCTTGATTTACCAGTTGATTTATGTTCCAGATCCTTGATCAGCTATGCTCATGAGCTGTGGGAATTATTTTAGGCAATGAGATTGTGGATACAAGCACATGGATGGGTGTTTGGGTTCATCCTCTCCATATGAAGAGGAAAGAAGTCTGTGTGGACCTGTTGATCCTTTATATTTAAAAAAATGTAGCTTGACTGGGCCTCTAATTTGAAAATTTGTTCAATTTTATAGACAAGATTGCAAATTCAGATTTGTATATTTACTCCGCAACTTAAAAGTGGAGCCAGTGTTCAGTTTGTCCGACATCTATTGACATAAAAGGCTCATTTTAGGGTAACAAAACTCAAATATTATTATTTTCAAGTGATTATACGCCATTGAAAACATAGTTAAGCATTTAATATTCCATTTATATCATATTCTGTAATCTTTCACCCTGAACCTTTGAAGAATTCAAAGAGAATAGTGATGGGGAACCTTTACAATCAAAGTCTTACTGTATTGTACAATGTATGTTATGCACCCAGTTGTGGATGCAAGAGTAAAACAAAAGTCTCTGTGCACTGAGCAGTGTATCTTTTTCGCAGGGTAATTTCTAACTATTGTCTCTGGTTGCCTTGAAGGCATGTTGAGGTTGCTGAATGGGGTGTTCTAGATGGCAGCTCAGGGAAAAAGGGATTACTCTCTTCCAGGCTCAATATTGTGCTAGTTGACACCTGCAGGCTTATTGCCTGCTGTCAGCACCAGATCATAATTAGCCCCCCAATGTCCAAAAATCACTTTTCACAGGCTGCTACACTCGAATATATGGCCAGGCTATTTGGAAATGTTCTCACTGATAATTTCAGGTTAAAAAAAAAAGCAGTGACTGTCAAGGTTCTTCCTCTGCCAGTGAGACAATTCTGTCATTCTGGTTTAAAGGCCTGATATTGTAATTTGTAAGAGTTGCTGCATCTAGTTATGGTCTGCATGCTGTTAATGTAATGTATTTGTGATACAGATATTAAAAAATACAGAACACGTGGTGTGTAACAGTCACTATTTGCACATAATATAGTCTGACACCATGCAGCTTCATGACAAAATTGTTATCATCAGTGTTTAAACCCTCATTTAAGTAAGTAAACATAAAATTATATGATTATGCCTTGGTGTTACCTAAGCACAAAGACAAAAACAGTGGTAAGGTCATACTTTAAGTGTGATGTGTGCACGTAGTCAAGACTATTTGTAATGTAAAGTCACATCATATGTTTATCTGCCCCATCTACCCACAGATCCCCCCACTGAAGCGCTGTCACAAGCACTCAGCTCTGATTAACAATGCTAGCAACGGACACAGGCACTCACTCACACATGAACAGATAGGCACATGCGTGCGCATATGCACGCACTTAAAGCACACACACATATACAGACAATAACAGCACAAGCCGAATGCCAGTGCCTTGAAGGAATTCATGCTGAGTGAAGTGGATCGCTGAGCTCCGGTCAGAGAAGAGATGCTGAGTGCCTCCAATCAGAGAGGAGCTGGAATGTCTCATTGACATTTACACCTACTGACACACATCCAAATAAAAAATGAGGGTGCAGTGCATGTATGCATGTATGCATGCACTGTATACCTTCTCCCAGAAGACAAGGACGGTAAAGAATTAAACATATTTTTTACAAGTTATGATTACGTAAGCAGAGCACTCCAACTGTATTGTCCTGGCAAACTAAATAATGCAGACTTTTTGGGAAAAACAGGAGCTGGAAGCAAGAAGAAACATGACTGGAGAGTTACACTGAGCATGTCAGGAATCTAAATCTCTAGTGCTTAATTAGTGTCTAACAGATGTAGAGGGTTATTTTAATGAATTATCTCAATTACAGCACACTTATACAACTGCCCTTTGTCAAAAGAGCGAGGGATTAGCTGTTTAAGGAATGGCGCCATCTCGGAAAATGTGCACAGGTTTCATTTGGAGGAAAAAAATGTGACAGATGCAATGCCGTGCATATTTCTTTGGTAGCCAGATTCTTTTTTAGCTCGAAAATACTGGCGTGAAATGACAGAATTTAATTTGTTCCATAGCAATGATTTTTTTTTTTTAGGTACTTCTATATCATAGTAAGGAGAGAACAGCATGTTAAATACTCACTTTGATCTGACTTTGTAGGGGACGTTGGGCTTATCTTCTCCGTGGAGTTGTCGCTCTCCTCATCCAAGACGTAATCAAAATTCAAGATGAACATCATCACCACGCCGTCCTCATTTTTCACCGGGATTATGTGAATGTTGCACTGAAAGTCAGACCCTGAAAGAGAGACAAGGTGTCAATGCAATATCGTTATTTGACCCCAAAGTATAGAAAAAAATTAATCAAACAAGTCATTGTAGAGTTCTTGATTTCAGAATGATACATAGAAGGAAATCTAAAAATGACTAACACCTCCCTCTGGTTTCATATTAATGCTGGGAAAAAAGGAGGAGAAGTTGATCTGATTTAAAGGTCAATGCCTGCATGTCAGAACAAATGAAATAGTTGCGATAACACAAGTAAGCCCAGGGGTTAAACAAACTACATGTTTATATGTATGTTCATGTGAGTTGCATGTCGATTCGAGCCTGTATAGATGTATTGTGTTTCAATGAGCAATTCATTTCAGGCTTGCAGAAGTTGGATAAGTATGATGCAAGAGCCACGCTATGGTACAGGCATCAGGGTTTAGTAGAATAGATCAAACACGCAGGACAGATTACAGCCAATTTAGAGGATTGCAATGTGCTCATAGGAATAATGACTGGAGCAGAGAAAACAATCTGTGGCCTAAACTCGGTCTTTAGCCCAGAGCATTTCTCAATTTCTCAGCTGCATTGGTTATAGCTGTGTTAGTAAAAGCTACTGATGCCTGCAGGCAGAACTGCCCACCAACAAAACTTTCTAGTCTCTGGGCCCTAAAAAATAACAACACAATACCTACTCTATATATCACAGTGACCATCTCCGGTGAGCTCTGAATTTAATAACCAAAAAATCCACTTTATAAATATTCAAAAACTGATTTTTTTAGAGGTTATAACAATAATAGCAGTATTTCTTTCACCTGGACTACAAAATTAAAATGTCTGAGACTAAACGTCCCTTTGTCTCTCCACATAGGTCTTGTTGTGTTGCTCCTACTCACAGAGGACACATATTACCAGTGTTCACTGTAATCTCCGCAGGGCTCACAGACACCCTGCCAGTAGCATTCATTAGCAGTAGACTGACTAAATATAACAAGCTCGGTCTGCCTCAACATGCCAGAGTTTTGTTGGAAGGATTTCTGCATCAAAACTCCCAGAAGTAATGCAGCATTGTCACAGCTGACAGTATGATAATGTGATTTTAATACAACGGAAAACATCAGACATGTACAGTATTTGAGGGGACACGGGTAGAACTTTTTAAGCTGTACCAGGTGAATAATGGGAATAAATAGCACCGCTGCATACACTTGTGTCTGTGTGTGTGCGTGTGTGTGTGTGCTCTATGTGGATAAAAGGACCAGCGGGTGTGCACTCCACACCCATCTTGTCTGGTGTCATGGGTGCCTGGTTGTGTTATGTTGTAAAGTAGAAGAGCGGTGCTTAGAGAGCTTCTGTGAGTCCTTCCCCAGAAAATCCTCTTTTTCATAAAAAGCACTTTTCTGCAATTCCCAGAAAGCCTCCACTTAATACTACATAGTCCCTGCTATAAAAGGGAACATTTTTAGTTTTGACTTTTATGTGTTTGATCTAACAGTATGCTCATTTTTCATAGTGAAGGAGAAACTAAGTGAGCCAGTCAGATATTCAGTATCGACTTTTAATTATCTATTAAATCCCGCAGGAATTAAACTTGTTAGTGATGAATCCTTAAAAAAATGAATTCACTCCAAAGAATCTGCACTTATTGATGTTTTTTTTCTTCTTTTATTCAAAAGCGGACCCTGGAATGGTGACAGAAAATGAGAGAAGAGATTATAATTATCATTACGTTTCTAATGCCAGATTTCTAACCACATACTCTCGTTTTCTGATTAAAATGTGCAAATGGAGTCCAACAAATCCTTTTCTTCTTGTGACAGTTAATGAGAAAGTTATGTCCAAATACATTCAGGCAAACATCCACTTTTCTAATGAACCACTTAAGATAAGCAAATTATATGTATGTTACAGCATATGCTATTTATTTATTTATTTATTTATATACGAGTTCCTCATATGTCCTTAATAAAAAATAAATAAATAAAAAATTAGCCTTGTGTATTCTCAGTAAGACTATAAACCACTTCCCTGTCTGAAATACATGGCTCGAGCAGGGAGCCGTTTAGAGATGAAAAATATGTGAATTGAACATTTCTCCTCCTTATGATGCAGATGTCCGCTTTGCTCCATTGTTCATGCATGCGAGTAGACTTGATCTAAATGTCGCCCTGTCAAGGGTTTTCTACTGGGTTCTGAACAGAGCAATAACCTGTGCATTAAATATAGTATTATGGGTTCCCTGCAACATGGTTGCATGCTTACATGTAAATACATTCATAATCATAGTTTAAACAGAATATTTTAGACAACGTAAGCATTGTATGCAACAGAATTATCAGCCGACATTCACACATAATGTGAATGAAATACTGAATAAAAGCTCTAGAAAGATAGCAGTAATGCACCGAATATCTATACTTGGTAATTGCTAGTTGTTAACAGAGATCTAGTGCGCATTATATAAAACTAAGCTCTGTGCGGCCAAGATGGTAAATTCAGCAGAAACATTTCTGGGCTGCAGTTTACCTCACCAGATGGGAAAAACAATAGTTATGCTTAAAGGCTAAACCATGGGGGTCTCTTCTCATGTGGTCCCCTGCTGAATGTCACCCCCGCCGAAATAGATCAAAAGAAGTCTTCTTCATAGCATCTATGTTCTAATGATATGATCTGATGATATGTTCTTATCACTATTCGTAAAACCTTGCGCATTTGCCCACAGTGGTCTTGCCCTGGTGAGCAAGAGGAACTTTTTGTGAATAAAACAGGGAGAGCTTTTCTTTCCTTCACCCCAAATCAGCGGCAGTATAAGCCATGTGATCAGCAGAGCTACTCATGACCTGAAGAAAGACGGCCTCTGTCATTGATCGGGAACAACTGTGTTATTCATCTTCTTCATGACTTCCAACAAAGGTCAACACCCGACTGAAGGTATTTTGGTGGGGGAAGTGATTTGAACCCAAAGCTTTGATCAGATTTTCTCCCTCTTTGCGATTCTCCTTAGTCAACTAAACTTTATTCAACACTTACTGAAATCCATCCCATGATACAACAAACTGTCATATAAGATTATTATTTAACAGAACCCGCGGCATCTCTACATATGAAAGACTCATTGTAAGGTAACAAAAACAGAACTATTCTTATTTTAAGGTGATTATACACCACTGAAGATGTATTATGTAGATGTACCATATTCTCTATCTGAAAACTGAATTCAGATGGAGAGTTCCCACTTTCTAGATATGTGATGCGCCCCCCTGTTGACTAATAAATTGCCTTGGCAGACATGACTTCTCAGCTGAAGTGTCACGACAAACAGAGAAGCTGTGATCTTTTTCCAGATTCATTGGCAAATAAGTCTGGACTGGAGGGGAAAAACAACAACAAAACAGGATAAAAAAAAAAACAACATAAAATCAAATGTATGACTATGACCACAATATGCACTGGAGACATAAACCACCAAACCATTTTAGACACATTGAAGTTACTTTTTAGTATCCTCATGAAGTGTTTTGCATTCATTTTATTTGGTCTTATAATTTAGTTTTTTCCCCTCACGTCAGTTTAATAGTCTGACTAATAGCACGTTCTCTATCTCATCTAAAGGCGTCAGTACACTTTAAACAAAGTGCCCCGTCGGGTCATCAAACAGCACCTGAAAGCACCTCAAAGCCTTCAAGAAGAATTCATTACGTCTCGTCCCTCACCATGATGGCAGGCTTTTCACGGCACCTTTTGAGTGTTGCTTTTTTTGAACAGGTAGGCAACAGTTCATACGAGGTAGTTGGTAACAAGCATACCCGACCTTTATGATGGCTGAGAGAACTCAATGCACTGCAGTGTAGGAGCATAAGAAAATGAAAAAAACATATTCACTTTGACAATGTGTACATCACATTAACAAACACTGTAACAGCTCTTGCTCTTGGACAGTGGCAAATAAAGACAAATAGGAAACACATTCACCAATTCGACAAAACATACATGGTGTATAGGACAATGCAGAACTGAGTTTCCCGGGGCCCGCTAATCAATATGTAATTAGAAAAAAGCAAATTAAAAGCCAATATTTCCAGTAATATCAGAATTGTGCAAGCACAATGTTACTGTAAAACTAAAATATGAATATATATATTTCATTATCAACTCACTATCCAACATCAAATCACACTTCCAGGCATGTTCAACTCTTTTTAGCATCCCTGTGAGCTTGTTTTGTGTTGTAACTTGGTTTTTTTGTATGTGCAGATTTCTAAAGATTATTTATCTTTATATTGGTGAATGCGTCTCTCCTTCACCTTTACATTTGACATGATGAACTCAAGTAAATGAGTGCAAACGAGCTGTAGTGTACAGTATTTGTGCTCCTGGAGACTGCTGACCATTTGGGTTTCAAGGCTATCCAACCTTACCATTCTCCTGCAACACTCAACTAAGCACAACGTAACTGTCCAAACATGGCCGTAGCTGCTAGACATGGTTAACATCAGTGACAGTGAGAGCAGTTTGTACCAGTGAGTGTCCATTAATTCCCTGACCTTTATACAGCGCGCTTCCCTGCTAGCCAAGAAATGTTATTTACACCTGCTTGAATGAATGGACAGTGTATTAAGACTAGCTCCCTATTCATGATGGAAATTTCATTACTCTAGATTCTATTTCCATCATCAATTATTAAAACATTGCTGCTTAATCACGCGATCCTTGGCCACTGTTACAATGATGACTCACAGGTCAAACAGTCATAGAGAAACTGGAAAATGTCTTAAATATGCACACATACAGTATGTGTACACGTTTTTTAAAGTCTTATTTTAAAAAGAGAAGCTATTTCTGCTGCTCAAATCTGATGTATTGAGGCTTCATATTAATCTGCTTAAAGCTTATCTACTTTAGGGAGAAACAAAAAGTAATATTGTTGAGCGCTGATTTTATGTTTGTATCTTTCTACTATCCACAACTGCAGCTTTTAAACAGTACAGCCGCAGACTACTGCCTGGTAGTAACTCTTGTATAATGAAATCTGACATGTTTTTCGTTTAGGGCTATTCTGCTTAAGCCAATCCACAACGTTACTGGGGCATAGCCAATCGGGACTAGGGCATGTAGGGAGAGGCCATGCAAACTAACCCTTTGTTTAGAGTCCCTAAGCCTTGTGGCAATATCTCGCCTGAGTGAGACCAATGTAAGCTACACAGCCTGGCCTAATTTCATCTTCAATCAGTGTCTCCGAAGCCATCAGGGATAACTAGCAGCTCGGGCTCAAACTACATTTCATTTGCGTTTATCGATTTATGATATTTTGCTCTGCTATCTTTTTTTTTTTTTTTTTGGTTTGTTTTTTTCCTGTTTAATTTAACACAAATAATGTTGGACTGAATGCAATGGGTGGTAAAAAATAGAGTTAGCATACAATAAGTGACTAAGAGAAAAACACAGATGGTATGAAGAGAAATATTAGATTACCACCTCCAGTATAAGCAACCCATGAGATAAAAATAGGATGTAGATGAGCATTCCTGTATTGTTATAGTGTTCAAAGATCAATCCACCTCTCCACCAATAAACGTGTTCCATGTTGTAATTACGGACAGCAATGGAATACACCATCCATTATCTAATAAATATGCAAATTTCCCTGTAATGATGATGATATTAATCTCTTCTCTTTCAGATGGAAAGTCCCACCCACCCTGCGCTTTTTTAATTTGTTACAAATTGACAAGTTGATTTCACAAATGAAACCTGATGAGCAAAGCTCTGTGTGCGTTTCACCTCATACTGCGGGACACCAAAGAGGGCTGAACGCGATGAAATATGGATAGGCTCATTTGGAGGGTAGTCATCCAAGTGTCCTGCAGCACACCTTGTGCACTGTAGGCGCTCTGCAAACCCCCTCCCCCCCTCCGTCCCCTCGCTCTGCTTGGTCCCCTGCCACTAAACCCTCAGCGGGGGTACACGGTCCTTGAGTCTCCTATGTGGGGAGTCACCTATGAAACCCTGCACCTACGCATACCACATGTCCCGGATCATTCTGCTTAGCTAAGCTGCCACTGTTATGTAGCCATTATCCATTTAACTTCTCTCTGCATGGTGTCAGCTTCCTTTTGTTAACACTCATTCAGGTACAAAGTATTATTACACCCCGTGGAATAGGATAGCTTTACAAAGCCATCAAGGGAAAGCATTTACCTCATTGATTATGTACCGTCGTTGGTGGAAGACTGCGTGTGTGGTATCTCCTCTCACAACCCGTCTTGCTTGCTCACATAGAGGGGAACACAAAAATGAGAAAAACGAAAAAAAAGGCCCCTCTGCTGAAGGCCATCGCTGTTTTCCCGTGGTCCCCTTTGTTCCACTACTTTTAATTTCGAAGCATACGCATAAGCAGCTTAACTTTTTGCCTTTTTTAGTGAAAAGAGCCAGAGCTTTGTTGCTCCTGATGTCACATGGCTTCCTTACTCAAATCCTGATCTTACTTTTTTAAAGATTTCCCCACTGCAGTTAATGACGGGTGAGCCAAAACAAACTACAATATGGCGCATATCGCGATCCCGCTGAACACAGGGCACGAGAATATTTAGAGTGAAAAGTGAGGGAGAAAAAGAAAGAGGGACTACTGGTTACGTATCTGAGCTAATGCTGGTTTATTTGCCTTTCTTTCATAACATGCCGGTGTGACGTCTGGCAGGTGCGTAGAAAATGGAGGGGTTTAATACAAAGGATTAACTGATTTACATGACGACTGATGACTTGAAACAGTTAGGAGAGGAGACAGTGAATGCATCCACTTTGCACCCATTAGCTTCAATATGAGGAGCGACTCGAATCAATATGGCCATCGCTCTCAAGGATGTCATGAATCTTTCATTCCCCTATAGCAATGTGGATTGTGTCCTCCATACCAGTTTAATGCATTTACTCTGTAAGCTGCTCATTCCCAGTCACCGCACTGACAGCCCTGACATCTTTATTCATGAGCACACGCGCTCGCTGTAAATTCCTCTGAGGAGTATTAAGAGTTGTGTCTTCAAGCCGTGATGCACACCGGGGAGGATTGTGAAGAGACAGAGAGCGATGATTATGTTGGAAGGTTTTCTGTGGCTCTCATCCGCCGCGTTTCAAACATTGCACAGGCGCGCGGTGTTTTTCGATGGAGTACAGCGCATGCACGTAAGATGGAAGTTAAAATCCTCCTTGTCAAATAGCAAGCTGTTCTTGCTCTCACAAACAGACCCTAGAGTGTTTTGTGTAATTGTCTTGCAGGTTTCTGAGACAATCTATTTTAACAGTGTTGCAGCTGGCTCTTGGTTTCTTCCTGATTAGCAAAAAAAACAGGACCAAAAAAACAAAACAGTCTCAGCTGATGGCTGCTGATGGTAGATTAAACATGTATCCATGGCCTAGAATCTAATCAAACTCATAATTAAAAATTAAAGCCCTGGCTCCTTATGATTAAATAAAACATTGCATCTCTTTTTTTCCCCAGACTTCTCATACACTGCTGTTTGAACATGCCTCAGAAGTTACCACGGAGTAAAGAATATGAGTTCAAAGCAACAATATCACACACAGATGTTGGCCTCTGTGCTGGCACAACAAGAAGAAGAAGCTCAGTACTTTGGGATTGACTTTGTACAGCTATGTCATGCTGACCATAAAAAGCTCATGTGAGAGGATGGTGGTCAATCCGGGGATTTATGCCACTGAGCGGTAACATCGTATTAATTCTCTGAGTCAGGATTGCTGTCTCTGCAGTGCACCATTCATAGCAAGACTAGGATTGGCCAAAAATGAATGACAAACACTAGTCTAGCATTAAAAAGGAGATTTGTTTATGCAATGCTGGCAAAGCCGTAGCCTATCACATGACATGTATAGCAATTTTACAGATCAGCAGATTGGATCCACTGTCTACTAAAGCTGCGGTACACCTGTGCGGCAAACCACAACATGGCCAGATGAATGATGGATCTTCAAATAAACAGTGAGTGTGTTTTATTTGATAGGTGTTAAGCCAGAGTCAGAAAACGTACTGTACTTTACAGGACAGGAGGTACGCTCTGCCTCTCCCCCACCGTCTCTCACTCTGTCCATAAAAACTGTCTCATGTTCTCACCTGACATAGCACCTACTGTTTCATCCTATTTCTACATTAGATCCAAAACTAAGACATCGTTTTGGCAAGCAGACTTTCTTTTAATGTCACCCAGGCACATGACACTATGAATCAAAGCAGGTGCCAAAAAAACTCCACTGCTGTGTTTGTTCTGAATATTGTATCTGAAATCCTCTGTGATACATCCAAACACTAATAACTAATGTAATATAAATCCATGTTATCTTATCTTGGATCTGTAATCATCATCAATCAAGTTATCTGTATCTATTTGCTTTCACCAAGTACATGAATACCTCAGGTAGAAACTTGGCTCAGAAAGTTATTTCAGAGCTGAATGCCCTCACTGTGTCCCTCCATCAGGGGTAATGTCTCGGGCACATCTTGTAACTGACTCTGGCTGGTTAGTAACAAACTGACAGGCCACATTGTGGAGTGGACATAGTGATGAGCTGCAGGAGGTGCAGACCTGTCTTGGCACACGGGTATTGCTGTGACAGCTACACTTTTGTGCCAGGACACTGACTCACCATCCTTCCTGTAGTAGGTGATCTCCACCTTGCGCTCATCGGACCCGAGCACAGCCTGAGACACCTGGCTGATGGCCTCTTTGTCTGTCAGGTCACCGTGGAGGAAGTCACAGGTGCACGGCTTCTGCATGATGTCCGATCTCGAGAAGCCCGTCATCTCGCAGAAGCCATCGTTGCAGTATATGATCGCACAGTTCTCCACCCTGGCATTGGCTATCACAAATTTCCGGTCTGTATAGAAAGAAAACATGTGTATGTGTATGTGTACTGCCTGCTGTGGCACCTCTGACCTCAGAGGAAACACCAATATAGCCAGCAACAACAGCAATCAAGTGGATTCAGTTTTCAGTTAGTTTTTTTTTTGTAAAAATAAGCAGCCTACTGTGAGATTAAGAATTATTTATATATTAATTGCATAATATAAAAATGGTCACTCCATATATACACATTATATTTGATTCTTACACTACTAATAATATCAAACAACTCAACAAATTCAGTATTTTCTTTGTTTTCTTAAGAAAGAAAGTCCTAAAATGTTTTTTTTTAATGGAAAGAAACAATGTTACCACAGGATAAACTGAAATCTGAGCTGTATCTTTGTTAAATCATTGACTTTCTCTGGTAGCAGAAAACTGCACATCAAGAAGATACTTACTCTGACCCTCGAATTTCCGAATAATTAATCCAAGAAATGTGTTTTGTGGCGCAACGTGACCTCTTCTTACAGGCATATTTATAGAGAGAATATTCCACGATCTCCAGTTATAAAAAAAAAAAAAAGAAGAAGAAGCGCCTTTTACAAGTAAATCCCGAAGTTACAGATGTTGGCTCTTTGTGCTGATTCCTTTACCACAGACCATAGTCGACGCGAGCGCTCTCTTCTCCACTTTAAATGACCTTCCCACTTCGCCGAGGAGTTCCTGTTTGTGTGCCTGAGCATGCAAATGCCTCCTCGCCGAAACGCACGGAATCGGGGAGGATTGCTGGATTCACATTCAGTTCGCCGAGCATTTCGCTGCTGAGGATGGGTGCGATCCTGACGTCCTCTGTGTCGGTGGTGCGTTTGGGCGCATGCAGTGGACAGTGGTTGATATGCCAAAGGGAGTGACGTTGCTCCCAGGGGGCTTAGTTCCCTCCACCTCGGGTAAGGATAAGTCCCAGCCTTGAGCACTGACACCGAGCCATACAGGAATATGCGCTCATTCGGAATTTTATGCCCTATAATATACTGCACTGTATGAAAAAAAAAAAAATAAATCACAATGTACTTTCAGTGAAGAGTGACAAAGTACAGCATGTAGTGATTCTCCTCATGTGGGTTCACACTACAACCTGTACTCAAGTGAACATATTGAATTATTCTTTTTATTGAATCATTAAAGGAATAGTGCAATATTTTTTGGGGAAATGAACACATCACATTACAAAAAACACAAGTGTCTTATGGTTTTGCCGGGGGGGGGGGGGGTTACACTATGTGCTGGATTATTTCTTGTTGGAAACAGAGCCAGGCTGGCTGTTTCCCCCCATTTCTATTACTTATGCTAAGCTAAGTTAACTGGATGATGGACAAATATATCAATTTCCTCATTAACTCTCAGCAAAAAAGGCAAATACTAATCAAGAGCCACTTTCAAAGAAATGGAAAATTATTTTGATCAGATATTAATAGATATTTCACTGATCTAATACAGATATAAGAATACAGCTTATGCAAGTGCTCTTATTTTGAAGGCAAGACTGTGATAGCTCATACATAATGTGCAGAACATCATGTCCAGGTTTTTATGAATAAACTATTGCCTGTGACATTTACAGGTGAATTATTAACACAACCTCTTTTTTTTTTAAGTAATAGGTTAGTTTCTATTAAAAAATCTGTTCACATATCAGAAATGTATTTAGCTTGAACTGATGTTCGGATGCTGTGATTAAATGCCAGTGATGGCTCTGAGTGTTTTTGAAGAGCATCTCTGTGAACCCACTACACTCAGTTCAGATTGACCAAACACACTCATACACTGTTTCTACTTATTTTCACCTCAGACAGCCTTTTTCTCAGGACTGCGTGGGTGTGCATAGACTTCACCTGATTGTCCCTGACTCTCCTGTTAGTTTTGTACCATCTGTGAGGGCAGCACACACATTACAAAATCACACCTAACAAGTGTTAATATGTGTACTTTTGATGACCTCATATTGCTGATGACCCTGCTTTAACCCAAGCAGAGGTCTATTCAGTCAGAACAACGGAGAACAACTCATTTTGTTCATGCTGGGCCTCAAAGAACCAGCTCAGGTTTGACTGCTGTCAATGGTGCTGAAGAGGAGCATGAATTCAGGTGATAATGGAAATCCTGATTAGATTTATATTTGGCAGACGTGGGCTGAAATCTTACAGCACCAATCATATCTTTCTACAACCGTGTAGAAAAGAAAACATATGTTGAAAATCTAGTGAGCTCCTTAGGATTCAGGTGATTATACATTTGTTCTTTTGTGTGTTAACATGAATACTGGTTCTGCTGCTGATGTTCTTTTAGGATGACCTGTTCAGTTAATAATTGAACCTTGAGTTTAGTTTAAGGGGGTTCAGCCTTGATGTAACTGTAGAGTCTCCCATGTGAATCACATAAATCAGAAATCCAGTATTGAGAAGTGTTTTAGCCCAGCTTTGGGCCAGTATTCCCTGTGTATTTTAGTACTAGATTGGTCCACCAACTCCTGAGAAAAAAATATATAAAGTAGCTTTTATTGGCTTGGCTCGTTTCCCCAAAGTAAGCATTTGTTTACTTTTGGGTCCAACTAAGTGGAAGCATCAATTCAGTTTTCTGAGCTTGTGTTTTGTCCACAGTTTAATATGGGGTTTGCAGGGACAATCAGCCGAAAGCTGCACAGAGACTGAGCTGTTGATTCTCAGTAACACAAGCATGTCTAGGAACACTTCAAAATTATATAATAGGGTATACAGTCATTTGATTCAGGGCTAGAAATATCAAAAATTCACAATGGAAGTGCTATGCACAGTGTTTAAGTTGTAATAATTGCTGACAGGCACCCACTCCGTCATTTTACTAGAAGAATCAATCAACTTTGACAGCCACACTGTAGATAACCAGGTTTTTGGGTTTGTTTTCTCAACCTGTCAAAGTATTGGTCAAGTGCAGTTGGATTTAGTCGTCCAGTCCAATATAAAAAATCTCCCTCAAGGGGATTCATTATAATGTGTATAGTACACACCACCGTCTATCCTTAGACCCGCACAAAATAGCAAAATCTATTTATACCCGTGTAAAAAAAAAGGGAACATATTAAGGCATTTCTTGAGAAGTTTTTACACCACAACTTCAGTATACTCACTAGATACTACTCTAAGTATACTTTCTTGAGCTAAACTTTTTTCTAAATTAAGGCACATTTAAAGTTAGGAGTTAGTTATTTATGAAATCTTTGTGGATCCCACAAATTGGTGTATGTTTCCAAACAACTTTCCAGAAAAGTCAGCACAATTTGACTGAGACGCTGTCCATGGTCCTGCAATTTTCAGGACTACTCTGTATCCTGTGGGAGCTGCAGAAAAAGCTGGTATACTTCACTGATGTGCAATCGCCTGCTCGCAGTCACACAAACATAAACAAACATACACACACTTTCTCTCCAAGTCATTCTTTTTTTCTTTATCATTCATTTTTTTGTTTGTTTTTTATGAATGGGTGCATGTAAATAACAGTTCAGCTAATATTTTAGACTATACAGCCAACAGCCAGGTGGTGGAAAAATGAAAATGTATGCGTAATGCAAAACCTCACTTGAAACCTTGAAACATCTGTCCCAGTATTTCAGCTCGAGCTCATCATCCATCTGGCCGACTGAGACTGAGAGAAAGAACACATTGATTGAATTCAAAGTACAGACATGAATATCAGGAGGACTTGTGGCGTTCTTAGTATTTGACAAATTACCGCCTAATATGTGACGCGTTCAACTGGCAGTCCATATCATCATGTACTATATCAAAAAACTAACACTATTGTTCGATACTAACAATACATATACACCATAGCTAAAGTTATATTTTGTTTCCTTATAGTTTTTCTTCAGTTTTGTTGGCCTACATTTATAAGATTGGGACAAGGGCTTGTGCCAGCATCTGTTCTCTTGTTTTGCACTGCTCTGGGAAATAAAAGTTTACTTTAGAGTGAGCTTGGATAGCAATTTTGTGACTTTCCAAGAACCATGTGAGACCATCTTGGTCTGTGTGTTTTGTCCTCCTGTACCCATAAAAACAGATCTCCCCAGGCCACAGTGCTTGGTCTGCTGTATTTTATTAAATCACTGTTGCATTAAGCCAATATGCAGCCCATATCCATTACTCACAACACAGGAACAGTTGAACCTTTTAGAGGTCGGCCATTTCTCAATAACAATTAAGTTAAAAATTATGACTTGTGTTTTTTTGTTTTTTTTTGTGGCGTTTGTTTACCTTAGCATCCTCGGATGAAAATCCTGTAGATAAATTGTCACTTCTAGGATCTGGAATCTAAAATTAATACCTAGAGTCTAATGACTAATGGGAGAAATATCACTGCTGTATGCATCTCACTTCTAGAAACATAGTTCATTAATAGTGACATATATGCTGAGTGGTAAAAAGCAAAGGGTAGCAATGGGTGGGTGAGGGGTGATATACCGAGATGGAAGCAATATCCCATGGAGGGCTTTGTGCCCTTAGGTAAAGACATACTGTAGTGGTCTCTCATCTCACCATGCATGTGCATAAAGATATCTTATTTTGCCAGATGGATTTTTCCAACCCGAGTAGTTGAGATATAAAGAGCAAACGTTTACACAAAGTGTATTGATATGAATTCTTTAGCTAAGTTTAGTTAAATAATTTAGTCTATGGATATATTTCCATTGGTTTGTGAGGGTTGAAAGTGTTATACTCCATGACGTAATGTTTACTAGCAGTGTTAAATACTGAAATTACAGTAAAGAGGAAAGAAGTTGGGATCAGTGATCTGATAAACAGACAGCACTCCACTCAGCTATGCAGAATGAAATTAAGTAGGTGAAACCCCAAACCTGTACTACGCAGGTCTAATTATGCTGATGTTACTCTAATGGCATGGTACCTGATCTTTTATCTTCTAATGGTGCAAATCAAACAAGATGCAGGGATGCATTAAGTCTTCCAGGCGATGGGGAGTTAGACGATGACATTTATCACTCTGTGGTTCCAGGACTAGTAATTGTACTGTCAGGTTACAATAGTTTCAGCTTTGAGTGATTCAAAAAAGGGAAGACGGTGCTTTAGTAAAGAAGGAGCACCCGGGATTAAAACCTGAATGCCAGAAAGACATCCATCTTTTGAGGAAATAAGTGCAAATGTCAGAGACTGTGGACTATGTGGAAACATAATTTCTGCATTAACCTTGTGTCATATATTTCATGCTTAAAAAACGAGTGGCATTGATGGGAAAAGAAGTCTATTTTCTACAGTACAATGTACTGCTTCAGCACTAACGCTATCTGGCCACTGTATGGTTGTTCTGAACATAACGCCGCCATTCATTCATTTGGTCATTCATTCATTCATTCCACATAATCTCTGAGAATTTAGAGCAATTTGAAAAACAGCTGCAGCTGCAGCGGCATCCACTGTCCAGAGCCTAATCCTGGTCTCACGGTAGTATAGCTCTCTGTCTCTGTCTCTCTCTTTTTCCCTCCCTCACCCTTTCCACTCTCTCTGCTACTGTGGTCCATACACAAACACCCCCATGGAGCACAGTTGCAGGGCTTACTCATTGTCCATATAAACCATTATGGCCCTGTCCCTGAGAATAATCCACTAGTACAAAACACTAGAGTGCTATTGCTGCTTTTGCTGCTGTGCCTTACCCCATATGCCACTGCACACATTCTCCACCATCTGCCGTCAATGAGAAAAAAAACAGAGCAAAAAAAAAAAAAAAGGAAAAGGGCCACCCTGCACTTTTGGCTTAGTATGTGACTTCACAATATCATTTAATCTGCCACAGGTCAGTGCCCTTTTCTCCATCACATAGGGTGGAAACGTGCTTTGTGAAAGGGTTTTCTCAAAAAGACACGAAAATGTGAGATGCTAAATTAAAGCATCAACTGTTATTTTCTTCAGGTGCCATTGGCTGCAAAGATTGTTTTGAACCACCTTGTATCATATGTTTACATTAATCTGCAGGGTGAGATATACTGCAGCATCTGGCCCCCCCTGTGGCACCACTGCAAGGAAACTAGTGTGCGGCCCCGTGTCGGTGCAGCTGCAGACTCTAGGCACATGTACCATATGTTGCCACCCACAAATAGGCTACAAAGTCATCTGACAGTGTAGCGTCGCCTGTGTGGCTTGCTTTGCTGTTCGCCTTTGTTAAGGCTGTGACTGCTGAATCATCAAAAAGCCAGGCATCTTCTGTAGGTCAGCCATCCATTGCTGTTTAATCAGACAGAGAATGGGAGGAGAATTAGTCCTGATACATAAAGCTTATATAAATCCTGCCGAGGGAAAATTGTATTTACAGATTACATGGCGTTGAAGCATCAAGTAAATAAATGTATAGGAAATATTAGTTTCAGTGAAGGATTACCTGAACAAAAGATAATTAGGATCAGAATCGACATTACCATCGATCGTCCTCATTCATCGGTCACACTTTGAAATAATTAGGATGCATGTAGACCAACTTGGTGACATTAGAGCCTTTCATCTTTTCCTAATGGTAGAAGCCACTGAGGTTGTCAGCTGTACTCCCTTTTTTCCTCCAGCGGAAATGGCTCTTTGAGGCTTCAGCTAAACATCATTATACATCATTTATACAGGGGCAGCGTAAAATGACATGCAAAGGGCAACACCACCAGACTTTTTCACAGTAACAGTTTATCTTTATGGATAATTAAATGCCAACATTAAAATCTGACACCAACTAAAAGAACGCCATATCGAATCACTTTGATGAGGTTCTGATCTGACTGCATATTAATCAGTTCAGAGGAAATAAACAGCAACTGTTGGAGTTCTTCTGCTGCTACCAAAGGAGCAACAACAAATTTACAGAGTGAAATTGGAAGCCATTAATATTTCTGAAAAACTAACACTAGCTGCATTAATACTTTGATAACACTGGGGAACAATTCGGGAAAAAAAATTCAGTTGAGTTAGATTTTTATGCTGATTCCAAAATTGCAGTCAGTTTTTTTTCTAGCACTTCAAGTTTTTTCTCCACAGCTTACCCTTCAGATAAGCAAAATTCCACTGACTAGCTGTAGTAAGACTTGTTGGCTAATCCCGATTGGACTCATCTACAGCTACGTGGCAACTTGTTTGTGCAGTCACAATTGAGACAGTGCGGTGACAGGTGTGTGCAGCTCCTAATAGGTCAGTACTATCAATACCTGCACACAGGAAGCTAGCATAGTAGATATGAAGAGGATTTGTGCTGGCTTTTCTCTTAAACTTGTAACCATGGGCATACCGTTGTAAGTTCTATTTGGTTTTATGCTGTTTTTGTAGTTTTCAAAGCTTGTGTCTTATTTACATAAGTATATATTTCCTTTGTTCCCGATCAGGTCTGCTCCTGAACCCTGACTCCTTTTGCTATATTTGTGGTAGTTTCATATTTTCCAAATTTTAAAGTAAAACTCTGTGATCAAGACAAGCCATGGGCCCCTCACAAAGTGTGCAAGCAGTGTGTTGAGACTTTACGGATGTGGACCAAAGGAACACGTGAAAAGTTGGCATTTGATATCCCCGTGGTTTGGCGAGAGCAAAAAGATCATTGCACAGACTGTTACTTTTGTTTCTTTTTTAAGAAAACGGGGATCCTATGGTTCAACAAACTTGACATGATAGAGAAAAACTGAGATCAGTTTTCGATTCCACGCCCCAAAATCTGTTAAAAACAGCTGTCAGACCTAATTCAACAAAAATTGTGTTCCTCGGTGTAATAATTAGCATTTGTGTCAACAGCAGACAATAATAACAAGTATGTAAAATATAGAGATGTTTCTACTATTCTGGACCTTCTCACTTTGTTTCTCACCATATGTATATTAAATATTAAAGAGAAAAAAAATGGCAATATGTCTGTAATAAGACAGACTCCTCTCAAAACTTAAACTATATCAGATCATCAATAATCTATCCTTAAAGGATGCAGTGACATCCTCCCAAAACAAATGTCATCAAGATGTGGAAAATCTCCTGCTGTTGCCGTCCTCTTGGCAAGTTTTAGGAGGAGCAGTTCATTACCACTGTTGTCAAAGTGCTGGCAGGGCTCAATGGAGTGATTACCTCATTTTAGTTATCCCCTCTGTGATCAGAGGTTACCATGGAAACTGGTGTGCCCCAGTAGATGTGCCACTGCCCCTCTCCCCCCTGGCAATGTAGGCTACTTTAAATACAATTGTTCTGTGGCAGTGTTATCCTTATTAACATTTTCATCATAACTGAGCCCTGCCTGTGAATTAAGTGAGCACTATAATATAAAATACACTAGGCTAGACTTTTATTTTAAGCAACAGGCTGAGCTGGCTAACATTAAAACTGTAGATATAATAGACAGAGCTTTAAATCTGTTCGATATAACATAATATCTCCCTTTATGCCACTGTCTGCTTGATACAAACGGTAGTTTGAGGGTGTGCGTGTTGTTTAGACTGGAGGCAGAGAAAAGCCTCCTCTCTTCTTGCTCTGTCTGCTTGGCAAAGCACACATGAGGGACTCTCACTATGAGTAGTCTGACTCCACAGCTCTGTCTCTCTGGAGGACAGCCAATAAAAAAAAAATAACAAAAAAAATAAATAAATAAATCCTTCTCCACATGCAAACTAACCAGCACAGGTGTCGTCATGCATCACACAAACAGCCTACACACCCTGCACGACCGTCTCTGCCTATGTTTTGTTATATATAAGCCATAAATACTTTTAAAAAATGAACTATCTATAAAGTTTAGGTCCACACTTTACAGCTACTGTAGTGACACGTATGCATTTCCACTACAGATCCACAGATCCATGCGCC
Organism: Larimichthys crocea; assembly: GCF_000972845.2. Classification (NCBI taxonomy): domain Eukaryota; kingdom Metazoa; phylum Chordata; class Actinopteri; family Sciaenidae; genus Larimichthys; species Larimichthys crocea. The sequence continues at coordinate 13,743,034 of NC_040028.1, forward strand.
ACACTAGCAGAAAGGAGCCCTCTGAATCTTTTGTATGTTTATTCCCTTGAAGGAGACATATTTGTTTTTCTACAGCAATACTGCCTGCCTCAGCATTTACTAATGAATATTCCCTTGAGCTGTACTGTGCTACTCTCTGATCTTCACCGTCAGCCACTGTGGTATCAGTGATGCAGATGCAATTATCTATTAAGTTTTGATGTCCATGGAAAGCTGAAGACACTCAGGGGGGAAGACATAAATTTCTTAGATGAAAGCAAGGATGGTGCACAGCACTCCCAAAGTTCATCATCTTTTCTATTACAGTAATTCAATCTAATATGCTAGCCATGCAATAAACACTACGATAATATTAAATTTTGTGTCGTGTTGGTTCAAGTCTATAATCATTTCTTAGGCCAGTGTTGTATCTAATATTGTTGTGATGCTTGACAACACCTTGAACATTGTAAGCTTCACAAAGATGGGTTTTACTGCATGTCATGGGTTTGCGTTTCAAGCAGATTTGTTTGCAGCAGCATCTCAAAATACTTGTTAATCTCACGCACAGGCCAGCACTGAGTTGAAATCTAACTTTAACTGGCTCTAAAGGAAACAGGTCTTTGATATATAGGGAGCCTGTGAGTTACACATGCTGGGGAACTCATTAAGACCTGTCACTGAACCCTTACTGGGTCCAGGTTATTCAGGGCATTATTTTTTTCAGAGGAAGGCATGGGAAACAATACACAGCTGCACTGATAACCTAGAAATTACTTTGGATTAGCTCAAATATAAATATAGGCTTACCTTTTTTAACTTTGAAAGATTTGTGATTAAAAAACATTTAATTTTTACCAAAATAAGTTATTTGCTCATTTTACTAAATCACTTCACTACACCACTTATATTTCACTGAACTATGAAATGTTACCTTAACGTGATCTTGATGCTAAGAGAGTTTTTGGTGGTTACACGAATCGACAAAGTCAATAAATGTATAGCAGGGATCGTGTACCTAGGAATAAATGGCTGTGTGCTGACATCATGTGGTAGCTACAGCAAGTTACATGTGAGGCTTTAGGCCCTGTACAAAAACACACCCACAGCACATGACACAAACATGTGATCGTCATGCAAAAGCTGGCAGAATACAAGTTGTCCTTGTGTATTCCCATTTTCTAATAAATAATGAGATAAACACCAAGACCTAAATAATGCTAAACAGTGACACGCAGTTAGCACTGCATCACATTCTGTACATGCCACAATCCATGCATTTTATTTTGTTATGTGTTTCAATACCTAATGTGATGATATTTGTATATTTATGGGCCTATCATTGTATTTTAACAGTTAACCTATCAGTAGATCATTTTTATTTGTTATACCTGGTTTCTACTCTCTGTATTTATTTTTGGTCCCTGAATTCATCACATATATAATACATTTAAAAGTACATGATCTGTTACATTTGTGATGGTATATTGATGGCAGGAAACGACTGGCTTCAAACAGTTAGTAACTGAATTAACTACAGCAAATAAGAGACTGTGCAGTGTCATCATGTCTGTGGGTTTTTAAGTTTTGGCAGCTCATAGGTGGAACACATGCCATTAATAATGCTAAAAATAAAAAGATCTGTGAGTTAAATGATAAGTGGTTAGTAAGAAACACAACCAAATACAAATCTGACAAGTATTTTAAATAACAGGCACCAAAACACCAAACGTACTCTGGTGGGGACAGTTAAACATTACAGTGCGTAAATCCAATTGCTTCCTACATAATGCATTTTCATCTTAATCTACCAATTCTGACATGGAGGAGTAAATATTGATCTTTCTAAATGTATCTGTAGTACGTATATCAAAGTTAACACATGTAAACTGGGGTTACCTGTGCAAAAATTTATGAAAACTGTCAGCAACACTGTTCATCATCCTCATCTGGCTCCTCATGTGGCTTAGCTCTGCTATCCCTCTGTTAAACAAGGTTGCCATCCCTTATGCCATAGCCTATAGTTCTGCTAAACATCTCGTAATATAACATGCAACCTTAATCAAACAGCAACATATTCTCTGCACATTTCTGTCACTAACCGCTCTACAGTTTGAGAATCTGGTATGCCACCTTTAACTGAATTTACTGGGTTGACTCCTATTGCCTGCCTTTTTCGGCTAGCTGGGTAATACAGTAAATTTCCGATTAATTTGAACTCTGACAGGCTCTCCTGTTTCATTCTGCTAGCTAACAGTGTGTCTATTATTAATATCCATGCCTTTTACACAGTCTAATTGCATAAAACAGATTATGTCACAGTTAAATCAATAAAATAACACCACCTGAGCTACTGGGGTTGGTCTACATTAACTTAAAAAATGGTCCAGTGAGTAAGATTCGGGGACTTGTTTCACAACAGAAATTTAATATAATTGTATAAGTATATTTTCATGAGGGTATAAACACCTGAAAATAAGAAACCTATGATTAAGCCCTATATATCTGGGAGCTGGACCTCTTTCACATAGCCCAGAAGAGACTCTAAATAGGGCCCTTCCCGTTAAGCGCGAGTTGCTCAACCATTGTAAGGTGAGGCGAGGGATATTCAATTAGTTGCAACCAGGAACCTCACTGCTAGATGCCACTTAATCTACACTGGACCTTCAATGTTAGCACTTTTACTAGCCCCTGAATAGTTTAAGATGCTGCTTATGCGAACTGTCAGTGCTAATACTACCAACACACACACATATCACAGCTTTGCGTGTAAACTTTAATTCAAAGTATTATCTGCAACCAAAACATGTTTATTGTTAACAACGGCCCATTTCCAGTACCCTGCAAAACATATTGAAACTACTTGTCATGGTAGGCAACAAGTTAAACTGAAATTAAATAGCCACATACCAGTATCTTGAGTCTAGGTCCTGTAAGGAGGATGATAACACACGAACACTATATACTTTGTGAAAATTGTCAGAAATGTTTATTTCCAAATAAAATGATGTGGAACCAAATCCACATTTCACACAATTAAAGTTAAATGTATCCCTTTGTTCAGAGCTCTTATCCAAATACTGAGCCAGAATTAAATTAAACTGTCAGTCCTTCTGTTTCTGTTAATACACATGGCTGGTTGTATCACATTTTCAGTGTTTGTTTACTTGCTCCTTGTGTTTTTGTCCCTCTATTTTCTTCATTTAAATATGGAAAGTTTTACCTAAATAAGTCCCCTCCTCATATACTTATCTGTAATCCAAGTGGAGAATCCGGCAGGTGGTCATGGTTCACCTTCTGATTGCTGAACATCCTTTGTCTCGTTGACCTGGATCATATAAAACACAAACCTGCATAATGAACAGTTTAAACTACAATTAATGTTTTATGGTCTTTTTTATCAATATGAAGTTATCTCATAGTCATTTATCACTCCCTTGACAAGTGTCCACAAAACCACATCACAAAGTTTGTCAGCGACTAGTATAATGAAATGCTACAAGACAAATTTCAATATTAAGGCTACCTGTGACTGTTTCATTGTTAAACTAGGAATGAAAATACACTCACTGCACAGTCCACAGCATCAAGACACATCCAATCCTGGTCCCTGTGAAACACAAAACACCAAAAACACGATACCTGTCCTGAACAACTTAAACATTCACATTTAACAAGTAAAACAACTTTTTTTGTTTTGTTTTGTTTCCACTGTAGCTAACTTTGCGTACTGGTGTTTCGGTTTAACGAGCGACCGTGTTAACTGGCGACCCTCAGTGGAACGCGCACGGTCGCTCGTTAAACCAAAACACCGGTACGCAAGTTAGCTAGGGTAGAAAGAAAAAGTTGTTTTACTTCTTAAAAGTATGAATGTAAAAGTTGTTGAAGTGAGACACTGAACTATGTTTGTTTACCGTCTCTTTTCGCTCCTCTTTTTTAACCTTTGACCTGGTTTTCTTTGCACTACTTCCTGGACTCATTGTAGTTTCTGACTACTACGACTTTCATTCATCTGTTTACAGCCCAATTTAATTGTACACAGGCCTGTATCCACATTTGTAGTTCTTTCTCATATTTGTATAAAATATTTTTATTTCTAGGGTCACTTTCTATTTATAGTTTTGTACAGATGTTTAGCACGGGTAAACTTTTCAACACAGTTTTCTATGCAAATGTTTAATTTCTCTGTACACACATACATAGGTTAATGCAAATGTTTAATTTCTCTGTACACACATACATAGGTTAATTATAATGTATGTTTAATGTATGTTTGCATGCGTATCTATCTATCTATCTATCTATCTATCTATCTATCTATCTATCTATCTATCTATCTTGACTGTGAACAGGGACTATGGATGCCACGAGAGAGATAAGAGTGGACATAACTAAACTCTAAACACCCTCTTCCGGCCTTTTTCATATTAGCACAGAGCAGTCTTTGGCACAGACAGGCACAGGCAACATTTAACATTTTGCGGTTTCTAATATACTCTCAACACTACACTGTAATGTTCATCACAGATGTCCTGAAAATAGTCCCTTATAAACAACATAAACGACTCTTAATACTTAATTAGGTATCTGTGTATCTATGTATGTATGTTTGAGGCTTTGTGCAGACTGTGGCAACAACTTTACTTGTAAGGATAATAAAATATCTATCAATCAGATCTATGATCTCTCGTCTCCAGGTAAATGTCGCATGGCATGAGATGGTCAAGCTGCAAGAAGCTCAGATGGCAACAGAAGCGCATGTGTTGTCAAATTGGTAAAGTGTAATGTTCTTTTTATTTGCAGTGTTTGGTCTATTTGCATGTGTTTTCTTAAGTTGCTTTGCGTTCAGTTCTCAGGGTTACCTTATTGTAGTTACACATAATAACCCTATATTTATTGTATGAATACATGCCTGTAGGGCTAGTTCGAGTGTTCCGCCTGCTAATGGAAATATGGTTATAATGTTTATTTATTCATTTTTAATTCACAGTAGAGTTACAGACTATGTAGACCTTTTGGTGACCCACAGTTTGAATTCACACTTTATATTGTGGTTCAACTGGGGATCTGGCCCTGGTTATAATTAGTCCACTTTAGAGCCAATATAAAAGGTTCAACCAACTCATCTTCTAAACATTTTGGCCTGCTGTGATTTGAAAATATCATTGATTTTTATGGTATATTTAAATTACTTTGACCTGGTTTAAAACTTTTCATGGAGCCACCCAGTAGCAAAAGCAGTTGAATAGATACAATATGATTTTTGTTTCATATGGTTTATTATAATCCTATAGGTTGATATTAATTTTTAACTTTGGATAACCTTTTTTTTCCTTTTTCACCTAACATGTTTATTTATGAGTCAAAAAAAGTTAAAGTTGCCATGTGGTGTATTATGTGTGTATGCAGATGTGTTTTGCATGTATTGTAAACCTAATTTTCTTCAACATGCATCGGCTATATAAACTCCAAATTTATGCAACTGTCAAGCAATTTAAAGCCTCATAAACAATGAGGGCACATTTAATGGATAGTTCACACCCACTGACATAAAATCAGATATTTAGTGCTTTTTGTTTGTAGGGGTTTTTTTTGTATGACATTAACCAATTTGATGTAATTCATTAAAATGATTTAAAATAATAGCAAACAGTATTTATAGTATTCTTACAGACAGAGTTGGGAAGTCATGGCATATGCATTAAATACATAAACATGTATGTACATAAATGCATGCCATCTGAAGTCATGCCAAATGGAGTAAAGTTTGTTATGTGCGCCTTCATGTGCTAAAGTCTTTTAGAGAATGTGTGTGTATACGTACTGGCATGCACATGTAACACCATGTGCACAAAGAGAGAACTTTGCAAGTGTTGGTTGGTTTCTATATATATATATATATTGTTTTTTATCATAGAGTCAACTACTGTGCAGCACATCCCTGCAAGAACTCTCTATGCAGAGATGTAGTAATTCACCAGGACAAACCCTCTTTCTTAGAAATATTACAATCACATGTTAAACAGAAGAGGGCAGTGTTCACCAAGATATAACTAAGAAGTCAGCGACTACAACTCGTCAACCAGTTTTATTTGTTTTATTGTAGTCAAAATACTGGACTGAACAGCCGTCTCTATAAACTGTAGGATTATCTGAATTTCCAAACTTAAAAAACTTTTTAAAAAACAAAACAACATGCTTTAAATGTGAGATCATTTCATCTTCTATTACAACCTACATCACCATGGACAACACTCTCATGGCATTTGCGCCAGCTTTCAATACAAATAAGCATTCTACCGGAAGCTGACGCTCGTTTTCAAGCTTAAGGTCCTTACAGCTTAGGACCGATACTCTGACTGGTGACCTGACTGGAAAGACAAAACCTGTGGCACAGTGTGTGTTGGATTACCACACTGGGAATTAACAGAGGAAGGTTATAAGCCTGTCTAGGCTTGCCAGAGGCAGGGTGAGAACTACAGAGACAGCCAGAGACATAACCTGACAAAAGATGTGCAGATGGAGACATAGATAGATAGATAGATAGATAGATAGATAGATAGATAGATATTTAATGCTATTTAAAATGCATTAAATAATCATCAGGCTTCTTGTCTGGCTAAAAGCTGGTGATTAACGGCATCAGTGTCATGTAAATCCTTCCTAGTTGGGTTCATTCTTAGTGAGAAATCTATGTTAGGGAACAGAGTAAGTATACTTTGAAGTTTCCTCTCCAATAAAGAAAGGTGGATGGTGTTAAAAGTCATTCTTAAGTGTGGCACTGATGATAGAAAGTTGTTCTGGTGAGGGGGGAAATGGTGCCATACCTATGTAACATTCATATCATTTGAATTATGAATCAGAGTAAGAAGAACTCGATGTTCTAAGCTGATGAATATTTAAAGGATCGAGTATACAGATCATCATATTGACAAAGGAAGAATACTAATGTCCTCTTCTCAGAGTCTGATTAGAGGTTAAGCAGAATGCAAACTGCATAATTTATTTTCATTCTTGCATTTTTGTACCTTTTGATTCGGTTACTCTTTTTTTAAGGTTTGATAACTTCTTTGTGCAGAAGTCTGTCCCTTTTTAAACTAAATTATGGTAAGGTGCAGCATGCAAATGAGGGATACTTGGTGTTGTTTTCAGTACGTTAAAGAAACTCACAGATGTATTCCTACTTTCATTGTGCCAAATGCTTTATGTGCAGCAGCCCTACTCAGTAACGTTAAGTACAATGCAAGTCTTCCATTTTCGAGGCCGACGCTTTAGTAGTTGACATACACAGAGTGCCAACTGTCCCCACCGACACAGACATTGTCCACAGTCTATTAAATTGAATGTTGTATTTAACTGGTTTGGAGCCAGGGCAAAGTTACATGCTTTTGTATCATTCTAACTCCTCTCTCTGGTGGAATGTGCTTATTTCAGGGAGAGACAGGCAGAGAGAAAGTGGGAGTGAGAGCCCATGCAGGTGAGAGTGTCTAACAGTGAGGAAATCAATATGATGTAAATTATTAAGAGCTCAGGAATGCGTCTGACCCCTACTGTCTTGCAGCAGGCTGGGCTCTGAAGGCTGGCAGGTGGACGCGAGCTTGGACTCTCCCTCTAACACTCATTAGTGGCTGGGAGCTGGGGCTCCTTGTGAGTGGGAAGGCAGGGATCACAGCGGGGAAGTGATGGCCCAGGCCTCTCACATCCCGGCTCAGCCTTCGCTCTGGCTCTGCCAGCCTCTCCCTGGAAGCTCATTAGTAAGTGCACTGATGCATAAGAGCTAGTCATTAGCTGGGCTTTTTTTCCGTCTTCATCTCTCTTTCCCCCGACACCATGTCTGATCCTGAAGACCGGTGGCAGTGCTGGTTTAAAAGACGAGAGAAGTCCACATTACCGCAGGTACTGTAGACATATGGATATGAGACAATGGTTGCCATCAGATTTTTTTTTCCCTTTTTCTTATATGGGGTGTAGGGTGGGGGTGTCAATTTGGAGTTCTTCAAATGGAGTCCATCCATAGCCCTTCAAACCAAAGAGTAAACATTAGCGCTTGACCAGGACTTTGGCTGAGCGCCCCTTTCTTCCTCCATGGTTGGTTTTGATCTGGGGTATTTGCTTTTGCTGCTGGCCAGATCCCCTCAGCACCTGATGGTTGCCTAGGCTCTGAGTAAATAAGATCTGGGGCCTAGGCCTCTTTGGGGCTGCTGGGTAAATAAGGTCTCTGGTGTGTGTAGCGTGCCTGGCAGCAGGGTGAGCACTGGTGTGGAGGCCTCAAGAGACACGCCATCCCCCTTTTCTATATCTAGCTGTTTAATTCTGTTATCCTCTCTCTCTTTAACTTACTCCATTCTCCCTCTCTACCCACCAACACACACACACACACACAAACACACACACACAGACCTCCCTCTCAGCAGGCGTACTGATTAATGTTAGCCAGTTGCACTTGAACATTTATGGCTTCCAAAGCCCTTGCAACAGGACCCATGTGTGTCCAATATCATGGAAATAACTTCATACACTTGTTCAGGCAGATTGCTCAAAAGAAAAAGGGAAACAAACCATTTACAGATTTGCAGCATATGAACTCTTTAGTCAAGACAATACCCAAGGTTATTCACACACTTTTTCACAAGCTTCTGTTATGCCCGGAGTTTGCAGATGGACACCATTAGAATTTAAAGATCCTGTAATTAAAAGTGTTTGAACATCACATAGGATCAAGCTTCTGTCTCTGAGGAGCAGTTTGGCATTTAGTAAGTCTTTAAATGTCAGAAAGATAAATGATGATGATAGCACCTGTAATAATGTAATTACGTTCTCAATGGTAATCTTCCAAGCCCACAAACAAATGGATTTCATATACTACTGAAAGATTAAACAATTTAACACCTGATGTCTCCATGACTTATTGAAACAAAAAGTGGCCACAGGGGACCTGCAAAATATTGTAGTCATTATATTGCTCAACCTACATATTGTGCACCTCGTTGTCTTCAGCTAGTCTCAACAAAAGCTAATAGTGGCCGTTTGTAAAAGAAGTTTCCCTTAGTAAATGTATACTGTTACGCAGCTGATATAATACTGTGTTTTAAGTCTTTTCAGGAGTGGATTTACAGATAAGAAGGTACGTTTATATGCTATAGTGTCATTCAGCCACTGTAACGAGGGATTTGCCTTTGTGGAAGTTTACTGAGTCAAATCTCATCAGCTTAATGTGATCTGGCGCTAGCCATGCTGGATCCCCTTATGCCAATTAATCCAGGTTGTAACTCACAGACTCCTGCTGACCAATTCACATCCATTGTTGATAGTTTTTGGCTGCAGGAGCCTCAAACCTCCTTGTTAGAGCCAAAAACCACAAGGAACCCACCACCTCTTTCAGCCCCATCATATTGTCTGTTGATTGCCAGCAATTAGTAAAGCCAGGCAGGCTGAGAAATGACAAGATGGGGCATGGCTATTGCAATGCATGGGCGTTGTTGGCTCACACGCCAGCTGAAAGCCTCGACAATGTTTGTTAACCCTAGGGGTCACGACTGATTCACTAGCGCAGACAGAAAACAAGATTTATGTAGCACAAATCAATACGCAGTCAGACTTTTACCATTGTGGAGCGCCAATCCAGGCACTTCTCTCTATCAGTCTAACATGACACTAATGTGTTTTTATTCCTGTTTAACCCGGCCAGTGATGAATCTGTTGGCAGGCTAAGACGGAGACGGTGAGAAGCAGGCTGCCCTTGATTAGTTGGGGAACACATGGCAACATGCAGAGGCTGATGCAATGGCATGTCACGGAGGCAATGGCCTATCTGTCTTCACATTTCCTGCTGGGGGTTATTTATCCACTGTTTATCCATTGTGAGAGAAATCAGCTATTTACATCCCAGCACCTGACAGTGTATCAAATGGACTAATGACAGTGTACTTAGGTGCTGATCCCACTCAGTGCTGTCTTAAGTAAATTAGAATGAATGCAGTTCCTCGAGTTCCTCCTCACTAACCAACCACTAACTGTTCCTCTTTATTCTTCTCTGACATCAGCTCTGATTTCATTAACATTGCTTGTCAACCCAACACAAAGGGAACACACACCTGGCAGAACACTCGCTGCAAACAACTCCAGAGTAAATTATTGTACAGTAAGATTCCTTCTCTTACAAGCTGGCAGGCCAATAATGTAAAATTTGTTTAACGTCCCTCCCGCTTAGCCCGTTAAAGGGGAGGGGGGTGGGGGTGGGATTGGTAAAGTGACATGAGTGACGGGTGGTATTCTCTTAGCATTGACCAGCAGGCACAATAGAGGAGTTGAGTCTGGTGCCAAGTTCTATTTCAGGGGCTGCATTCCAATTGATTAGGAGGCTTGTGAAACAAACTCTGGTGACAGAAACGAGAGTACGGCCCTGGCAACTGTTGGGCACCGTGCCAGGTGTACAGTCTTTCCTTGTAGCATCTCTCTCTCCCTCTCTCTCTCTCTCTCCCTCTCTCCCTGTTTCACACACACATTAGTGATACACATTAACGACACCCAAAATGTGACCACTGGGATAACTTAGCCGCATTATCTCTCTGCATGTGATTATGTATTGGACCAGCTTTTGCTTGTTCCCTTTAATTCCAGTGATACAATGGTTGTGAGCCAGGACTCACTTCACTTCACGTGTATTACCTCTATTTAAACAGACTTTTTTATTTTATTTCCGGTATACATAAATATTCCTTGATTTGCATTAAACTCAGTCCTGAGTTCTGAATTGTGCTTCAGTCAAGTGTAGTTTTGAAGTACTTTGAGTACTTTAGGCCTGATCCTCAAACTATATTAATCTATGTATGTGAGTGTGTGGTGTGGTATTATTGACTGTGAGTTTGTGCATGTGTGTGCACAAGGGCAAGTGAGTGCATGTGTTTGTGCATATGCCTGGTCTTAGCAGCAGCACCCTGTAAGCTTGTTTTTATAGTGAAGTTGATGATTGGATAAACAGTCTGAGTCTGGATTATTGTACTGGAAAATGAAAGCATATGCACAATTTGCATTTTAATGAGCAAGTGAGCATTATAAAACAAATTGTCCTGGCAACAGCAGCTCTCACAATAAAGCTTTGGCTTGATTTAGCAATCAAATATTTTATAAACACATTTGGAGATCAATTATCACTACACTGTAAACACTTAGGATGCATTTAGAGTTTATTTAGAATTAATTTGAGTTTTCTCTCTGTTTCATCTTGTTTTGGTTTACTCTATATTTAATATACACCATCTTGGTCTTGGCAAATCTGCTTTGATTGTGACACATATGAGGAAGCCATGCATAAAATTTATGCATGGCTGATGCAAAGTTCAGTAGGCCTGTGCCAAACAAAACGCTGTTCAATTAAAAGGGAAGTAATGGCATCCTATATAATAAAGGATATCTGTGCATACATAAACTGACAGAAAAGCATGATGGCTCATTCATGCCATGCTATGTAATTTAGTTAATGCATTTCCCCTTGGTCTTTAAAACACTTGCACATTCAAATTTGCCATCATAATCTCTATGACAGAGGACATTAATTATGTTCGTTGGCTGATCGCTGTTTCTTCACAACATCTCTGATTAAAATTTCACACATTGTAATGATGTGCTTCAGAGCTAGAAGCTGTGAAATTTACTAAGCAGTCAGTGGGCTTGAATCCTTATTCTTGGGAGGTTCGTCCAGCACAAAAAAAAAAAGAAAGAAAGAAAGAAAAAAAGAGAAAACGCATATTACCCAAATCAAAGCTGTTAAGTGCTTGAGGAAAAGCTTTATTTACATGCAAATGGCAATATATCTTAGCAACTTGTTCATTAAAATATTGTGCAAATGAGGGAACAACAAAGCAGTAACTTCTCTCCAGATATGTGGGTTCAAATTTCATATTTGGGAAGTTTAATTAAGCAATAGATTATATTTTGAAAGGAGTGTTCACTTTAATGAATCCCCAGAGACCGCAGATAAACACTGCAATGGTATCAAAGCATTCATCTCTTTAATGGATGTGAAAATTAGGGATGTAAATGGATTTGAGCCTTTATTTTCATTGCTCGTGGGAATATTTACCGGATAAAGACGACACTTATGTAACCTACATTATACATATACTTTCATTTTTGGAAAGCGCATGAAAAGTGCTCGACAATTTTCAAGGACAAACACTAAACACTTATTTAAAGCATGCTTTTAACAGCTGCACCTGTCAAAAGAAATTGAAGGAAGTAGGCTTTCCTGCTTTATTTAGCCTGGCTTTATGTAGATTTGATTATGTGCGCATCTTCTTTAACATCACTGTACAACACTACAGTTTTCTGATTATCTCTCTTTTGTTTTGGGTGAGCTCTTGTTCAACCAAAGAGCACATATCTTGAGAGAACCACTGGCCGCTTTAGCTTTTTCAATAAGATGTTTGCCTGAGTGTGGCTCTATATTCTGCAATCCCGAAACAGTGCAGAGTCAGTGAACCCTGGTACACTGTGTGATGGAGGAGTGCTACGTGCCCAACATTCACCTCTGCGAGGCCGGCTGTTGTTTTTCCCTGTAATGTCCATTTTATTGGGAATCTCAGCGAGCCTTCACACTACCTGCTGTGCTCAGCAGTGTGGAGAAGCCAGGGCCAGTAGAGTGGTGGTCAGTGCCTGTCAATCACAATCACAGGGATCAGTTAGCAGCCATCAGTCTGAGAAGCCGTACCCAGATGTTGCCTGTCTTCCATCCCCCTCATGTTCTACCTCCATAGGCTGTCCTTTTCCCATTACTTCTTGTCTAAGCTTTCTGCCTTAACACATCATAAACTAATGCAGTCGGACACTTTTGATGAATTTATTCCGTGATTGTTTTGTGTAATAAATTGGTCGGAAATATATAGAGAAATATATTCCTTCAGCTAAGAAAACTATAAAGAAAATCTGTTTTTTTTTCAACCTCAAGGGAGGCTGTTTGTTTCTGTGTTTGTGTTGGAGTGTATACAGGGGAGGGCTGATGCTGGGGAAGAGAGCAGTCAGAGGTGATAAAAAGGGAACACCACAATATACTCTAGCCGCTGGAAAACAAACACAAAACATTGATTATATCATCTTTACAGACACCCAAAGCTCACCGTGGTTGATGTTTACCTGACACAAAGAAAACAGCATATTGGACTGTAGACTTCTACTCTGCATTTCATTTGTTGCTGTGCCCCCGGTATATGTACGCCTATGACCTGTTCCCACCCCTAATTTCTCCCATCACATTCAGAGCAGACCCGCCAACGGTCAGCTTCATTACAGCCAATATCTTAAATCACCTCTCATGTGTTTCCTACCAGTTTGGAGCTTGGTCTCCTCTGAATCGCAGTCATTTAAATGTTCCTGTGCTGATTGCGGGTGCAGGTGGTAATACATTAAGGGACTGAGACAGCCAGTGGCAGAGTGCTGAAAGACCTTTATCCATTTGCGCTAAGTTTCCCCTCACATTCGGAGGCATGTCGTTCTAATTAGGCCAATGGTTTTGACTGTGGCCATATTCATATGGGACAGCTCACTTTAAGTTGTACAACAAGGTGATTCCACATCATATATACTCCACCAGGCCAATAGATTATGCCTTGGTCTGGGGAATTTCAAGAAGAAATTGTACATTAATGAAAGCAGCGAATGGCTGTGGAGAATTGCGACAGGGTTATTGCTCTTTTCCTCTCCATCTTTTTAAGGAAAGGAGTTTTAGATCTCATGAGAGGTGAAGATATATGGGGTGTAAAATACCACTGATGGTGCCTTTTTGTTTCTCTGGCCGCTCAACTGAAGATGTGGTTGAAACTACTTAAGCAGACAGCCTATTTACAGATTTGCATGTGGGTACCTTAATATAAAGAATCCGTGCTGCATGTCAAATCAAAGGCACAAGTTCAATTTTATAAAAAGAACTTGTCTCTGTGTTTGAACTACAGTGAGTTCCCAGTATGTCTCTGTCTCTCAATGATAAGCTCTTCTAGCAGGTAAAAGCTTTAGAAAGCCCTCGGTCCATTTCCATTCTAGCTTCCAGCAGTGTGAGTGGTGTGACAGCCTCTTGGGGCAAAGGGATTATTGAGATCAGGCCTCCCCCAGCTCTATGCCTCTGGCCCAGCCAGCCAAGCCAGCCCAGTCAGTTCCTCAAGCCCCCCGGTGCCTTACAGAGCAGCCCACCAGGCGCACAGAGAGCAAAGAGGCACCAGGGACCCCTCTAATTGTCCATGCTTTGGGCGGCTCTCTGGCAAGCCAGCATGAAGAGGGCCCCCAGTCCCAAGGCTGTCCCACTGCTCCCCACTCAGCCCTCACTCAGAGATTCTGAGGATGATATATCTGCTTTGAGGCTTTACATTTCTAAGGCCATCCTATAGTACAGCTGGAAATTGTGAATTTCTCTCCTTTTAAAATGGTCAGCGCTAGTGTTACAGCAGGGTCATATTCTAAACTGCTCAAATGATCTATGTGATTCATGACTTGAACGAGTCTCGAATTTCGTTTTTGCGTTTCTCCCAAAAGTTTTGTGGTTTTTGCTGTTAATCTTCAATACAAACCTCAGAAAAATAGGTTTTTGCTGTTAATCTTCAATACAAACCTCAGAAAAATAGTCAAACTGACACTATAATACATTTTTTTTGTCTTATAGAGAATGTTAAATAAAATAAATAAATTATAGTACTTTAGTATAATACTTCCAAAATATTTTTGTCATGAAACACCACCAAAATATCTTTGCTCATGTACATAAAACACACTAGCCCAGGCCACTTTACTAGGTACACCCATAAGGTAGAATGTATTTGCAACAAATGAGAAACGCCTCCCAGTATAATGCAGTACAGCACTTCTCTGACAGTGTCAATCAAACTTGAACATTATTATCTTTGTAAAGGTAGAATTTATGGAATCAGCACAGGTTGTGTTAGGCTGTCTGATTAATGCAGTGCATATGCTGCAGATAATATAACTGTAGCACTGGTCTTCAAACACTGGCACCTTCATTAGATGCTGTTATTAAAGTAATCAGAAAAAAACAACACATATTCTGTTAATTTAATGTATTTTTGTTGTGTCTTGGAAGTGTATTATAAGAGGAGCTGCTGTCATCCAAGAGCTTGAGGTATTGGGAAGGCCATGGCGGCTGGCAACTCGATGAGGACTGACAAGGCCACCCATACAAAGGAAGGGTCAGCCTCTAGTCATCCAATGGGGGGAGGGGAAACAAATACAGGCACATACAGCCCCAATAATAATAATAATAATACTTTGATATTTCTTGTTTTCTTCTCTGTTCACATCTCTGTATGTGTTGTCGTTTCTTAATTAATTTAAGAATATACGTGATCGCTTTATTGTTTTTTTATTTAACAGCATCTACTTCACCTGGTAACTTCCCATGAGGGGTTCACAACATTTGCCCACGTTGAACCGAGTATGTGCAGAATTTTTCAAATCACAACCGTGCAGCAGAAGACAGTGGAGCAGTGCCCTGACAATGCACTATAGTCAGAAGATGTTGAAAATCTGTTGCAGCGTATGTGCTGCTATCTAACTGCATGATCAACCAAATGGAACTAAATGCAATTATGAGCCACGATAACAGTTAGGTAAGCACGCCATTTCTAAGATTGACAAAACATCACACTTATTGTGTATGTATTAGCAACTCATTAGCAACACACATATTTCACAATATCCACAGCCATTTAATTAAAGTGATTTCATCAACCACCTCCCCCTCACACACACACACACACACACACACACACACACAACCTTTTAATTCATATGCAGAAATAACACCTAGCTCCAGCTCCTCACATTTGTTTTGTTTCTCTAACTCATTACCTCATAAATGTATCGTAATAGTGTTCAAATGATCTTTAGCCAAGCTGTGGCTCCTGTTTTATTTTATTTTATTTTTTTGACTTTCTCTTCCTCTACAAAATATCTGGAACAAAACAAGACCAAATGTGCTCATGTTGTTCATATTGTGCAACTACTGCAAAAGTTATGAGCTCAGTAAATAGGTAGTTAGGCATGCTGATCATGCCAGTAACAGCTATGCAAAGGATAGCTAGACAATAGCCCCTAACTGGACTGTGACAGGGTAATTACTGTGCGCACATAATAAAATTCTCTTTACATAGGTCACTCGGAAAGTGTAATTAAAAAAGCGTTATAGATTATTTTTATTGAAGCAATTAAACCAAAAAGCAAAAAGTAATTAAGTGCGGAGGTAATAACAGTGTTGGTCAACAGCATTTGTTTTTAGAGAGGGATTTGTCAGCCTCACCTCTCTAATGCAGTACAGACATCCTTTAATTTACACTCGACGATTTTATTATGTTAAACTGTTTTTTGTTTTTTGTTTTTTTTTTACTGTGTAACAATTATGTTTATAATGCCAAAACTGAGCAGGATTTAATGAAATCATTATCATGTGTGATAATTGTGAGTAAATGCTAGATTTGAATTATCATCTTCCCTCTATGTACTGAATTAATGAATCGTTACTATTCAAACTACTGGTTTATAATTATGTTAAATTGGCCGTCTTATCAGCAGTCAAAGACTTGGGATTATCAGCGTCTTGACTGTGTGGACTGTGCCAAATTCCTTGTGGATGTACGCCTGTTCCCTGCACAAAGAAAAAAAGGAAAGATAATAATGGGAGGTTAAACTCCACAATTTTCTCTTAAAAGATGTAAGAAGAGCTAGTGCACAAATGCGCCCCTGCTTTATGAGAGAAATCAGACAGACGGGTCTGTGGGGCATTAACATCCACTTGACTTTGAGTGCAGCCGATTTTACAAGCCAACACATACATGTAGCTGACACATCAACTGTGTTGATCTCTGCAATTGTGTCAGGTAAATGAATTCAGATGATATGTTAATGTGAAGGGGAAATATGTTGCCCTAGTTAGCATATGGGCCACTTGCATTTCAGAAACTTATTATCATTCAGCCTGCACATTTCTGGAAATCACAGTGATAATCTAATTGTCAGGTTGGGGAGGAAAAAAAAAATCCACCAATTTCTTCATAGAGTAAGGTCAAAGACAATTTGGTAAAAAAAAAAAAAAAAAAATGAGGGAAGATGGATTTATTTGCAAATCAGATACATGTGAATGAGGTTAAAGATTTTTCCGTTAGTGTGCAGTGTACAACATAAATTAAAAGAATATGAAAGAACACATGAAGAGAAAATATAAGAAGAAAAAATCCAATAGAATTAAAGACAATAAAAAAAAAAACATGCACAGATCCGTTGCTGTACTGTCTGTCTGTGTCAGATATAAATCAACAATCTGTTGAAGCTGAATTACATGGAAAACTAAAAGCTTCATCCATAGGTGCCTAATCAGCCACACACACTACAAGCTTCAACTCCACGCCCCCTGCCCACCACCATTATCACTTACATCTACATCCCTGATGTCACTTATGTGTAAGAGAAAAGCAGTGATAATAACCCTTCACATGTGTCCCTTTTTTATTTGTTCTATAAATACCCGCGTAATCACCGCACAGAGTGAAGGAAGTTTTCACATGTACCGTGAAGAAAAGAAAGAGTGTGGTGAGTCAGAGACGAACAAGGGTGTTACAAGCAAAGGAACGCGTATCAAAGTGGAGCGTTGCGTCAGACTTTGGGGTAAAACTTTGTGATTTCCCTTTTGTTCCATCTCCTGTCATTGGGAATGCGAACAGCAGAGGGCAGCTTGAATACATAAATACAAACTAGAAGAGTGCATCTCTCAGTCATCAAAGGCATGCACTCGTTTACATCTCTGGGTTCCCAGCACACTGCTCAGCTCCTGTCTGACAGCCGGCTGGACCACAGAGATCCGGGAGACTGTGATCAGCATCAACCCTATCACAAGACCACACAGGGGACACAGTGGAGGAAGTGGGGAATAAAAAAAAAATTGTGGAGTGACAGGTAATTGACCAACACCAGGCAAGTAGCAGGTAATGTTTCGAAAGCCCTGTATCAATTTGTAAGTCCCATAAAATCTTGAGCTCTCTCTGTCTATTTTGTCTCTCTCTCCTTCCCTCTTTACCTCACTCTCTCCTGCAGGTTTCAAAGAGAGTTACAGCACCTTGCTGCTGCAGAACAAACCTCAAAGACAACTCTCTATGCTGTTTTTATTGTTAAACCTGTGTTCTGCCATTGTCTGCCCTCTCTCCTGAGCTCCATCTCTCTCTCTCTCTCTCTCTTTCTCACATTGCCTCTCTCTCTCTCTCTAACCCTCTTTCTCTCTCTCTCTTTCTCTCTTGCTCACTGTGGCTCAAGATGAATCTGCCAGCATGTGCCCATGCTCTTCATCACTGTCAGGTGCCCCATGGTGGTCCTCCTCCTCTTTCTCAAACTGGGCACCAACCGCTGGCTGGAATTATTCCTCACCTCCAAAACTCTCCCCACTGTTTCTAAATAAATGTGGCTGTAGTAACCGAGGAGTGTTGCTCATCCATCTTTACCGTGCGCTGTGTGGAGTGTGCAGTATTTGCCGAACTAGACAGAGAGCCTAATAAGCCACACAGTCAGTGTAAACACACAAAGTGTGTAATGTAATATTAGATATCTGGCAAAGGTTTAGAGTGGCAGTTTATCCGTCCCCTCAATTAAAAGAAAGGATATGTGTCAGTGAGAGTTCTCATTCATAATTGATTGAAGCATTCACAGCTTTAAAAATCACCAGCATTCACTGTCACTTTTGTTCATTTAAATCATTTTTTTCAGCGCTGTTGTAGCTCATTTGCACACGTTTGGTCAGTAACATTAGACACATTAAATGGGTTGATAGATAAGGGTTTCGCTTGACACAAGAACAACTGCTGATGTTAAATTTGTAATTAAGGCACAAAAGATAGCCGCACCATCTGTTGGCAGGGTAGTGCCTGTATAGTGTCTGTGAGTGTGAGAATGTCTCTGCTAGGTGGGATGTTGGGTGTTAGAGTTTACAATGAAAGCGCGCTAAAGACACAACACAGTATGCTCCAGCTTAATGTTTAAGTACACCTACACGTGCAGCATCATGCTGTTGAACAAGGTGTGTAGTGATTTCTTTCCTCTGCGTTTTGTTATCGGCCGACAATTAAAGAGGATGCGCTAATTTGTTTTTTTTTTCTTCCTTTGAGGTAATTAAGCTCTTCCGCATGAGTGATGTTGTCCTTATTGTACCCGGCCTCATGCAAATGTGATTTTCTTCCACTGCTTTATTACGTTCACTAAAATGCCTTTCCAGCACATTCCATTAAAGGCTGGGACACACAACATGAATAGTTTGATTTTCATTTTTGGATAAAACTTAAAGAGCACAGAGGTTGTAAATGACTTAAATAAGGAAAAGCACCTGCACTACAACTTGATTAGCAGTTAAATCAAATGACCTGCAATGCTATAGACCTTTGGTTGATCTCTTGTGGAGTACTTCAACCAGGATTCTTTCCCTTTTCAGGCTGAATCTCATTCCTTCACACAAATATGCACTTATTAAGTTCCCCAAGTTCAATTTGAAATGGTTTTTGTAATTAACAAGTAAGCCAAGCTTTAAAATGTCACATTTATTGTATTTTCATATCTCTGAAATTCAGTCCTGAAACAGAATGATGTGTGTTTTATAGCAGTTATGATAAGAGGCTTACACAGTCAAAATCTCAATATAGATCACTTGACAAACGTCTTTGGTGGCCACTCGTTAAATTGGTTTCACCCGCGTATTTGGGCCTTATTTAAAAGATATCTTTGAATAATGGTAAGCAGTTTAGCTCCTCTGAAAAGAAGAGGGTGATGCAAATGAACTCCATTTCACTCTGTTTTGTTTAATCTATAACATTGTAGGTTTTCTGCAGTCTTTTTCTCAGAGAGTTTATAGCTTCTATATTTTAGCATAGATTAATACAGCTTAGGCATACCTATCTTGAATTTAAGTCAGTCTAATGCTCCTCATTGCATATCAAGGACACAAGAACATATTATCTGATCATTCCTTGCATTCATTACATTAATGAATCAAATATGACTAAGTGTTCCTCTTCAAAAAAAAAAAAAAAAGTTCATTACCATAAACATTAATATTAATGTCATTATGTGGCGATGTTGAGTTAAAATATCTAATGATGTGTTTCAATATGCCAGTGTTTGCAAAAAGAAAACAGGAGACCACCAAAATACTATTTGTAATTGTTCCTTTAAAATAGCAAATTTGGAAACATTCGGAAAAATGTGCAAGATGTTTTTTTTCTTTTACAAAACAAAAACCTGCTTCACTAATCATAATTAACATGCTGACAATTTGCAGTCTGTCACTGAGTTGCAGGTAAGAGCTAAAAGGCATTGTCTGCTCTTTATATTTTTTGCTTCTCTCAGACACATCTGTTTGGAATAACAATGTACATCTGCTGAAAATCACTGGATTTAAAGCAGCTGCATTTTGCTCTGTTCTGTTCTTTTTTTTCTTTTTTTTTTTGGCAAACAACATAACACAGTCTATGATGGAAAAAAATACCATGACATTTCTAGAGATTTATCAAAAAATAATCATTATATTTCACTGTCACGGAGCTGCTTGACATGTAATCGCACTGTATATCTTAACAGCACGTTATGGCATACATCTCAGTGTGCTTAGAATATTCTGAAAAAAGCTGTTGCAGTTCTTGATATCAAATGCATCAACAAGCTGGTTGTATTTTAGTCCGACTGAAACGTTGGCTGTCAACAGAGTTCCCATCAAAAGCAGTGGTACCATCCAGCGCCTAGAGCGTCTGGCTCTGTCCTCTTTTTCAGCCAGACTGGTCTCTGGCAGCTGCACGCATGCACACTGGCCGAGGTCAAAGCTGTCACTTCAGAGGGCACTGTCAAATCTCAGCCAGCGTTGGATGATGTGGGAGTGCTCCCTACAATCACCCAGATGTTTCCAATCAGCTGGGCTTCTCCTATCCTCCTCACCCGCTTTCGGCACAGTCTGAATTTGGAGTGCCACCATCAACCACTGGAAACATTTTATGAAAGTGAATGAGAAAATCTGATTAATTGAAACCTGTGCTGACATTTTCAGTGATAATTTGCATTTTTTTCCCCCTTCCCCGACTCATCACCTTAACTCTTGGCACATTTCCATTCCTTTTTTGAAAGGATGAAATAAATAAATAGAAATATTGTGCAGATAGTGCAACTGACAGATTTTCAATTGGAACATTTAAAAAAATAAATAAAAAAATAAAATAAAAATATATATATATAATTCTATATTTCACAAATATATAAAAATAACAGCAATTTCAGGTTAATTCTAATTGCTTGACTCTGTATGCATGGTTTTGTGTGTGTGTGCATGAGTGTTTGTTGCTTATGTGGTTCTATGTGACTGAGGTGTGTCTTTGTGCCAGATCCAGTTCCCTTGCATGCTTACTGTCTCTTTAACAGTTCTCCATAACTAATTTCGTTGATTAATTCCATATATAACTGCGGTGTAGCACAGTTTGTTTATTGGTTTTCTGGTAAAAACACGTTTTACAGCTTGCAGACGGTGGGAGTTGATATAATAATAGGTATATTGATATTACCTGTGTGTGATATAAATCTGAAACTACTCTATAAGGAATGAAGTGTCTGCTGACAAGCTCTTCCCAGTGACTTTATCTCCAAGTCAAACAGAAACAGCAACAGTACAAATCATTTATATTAGCACGATAAAGGGACTGACAGGTGTGATGTAGACCACTTAACATCACCTTCACAGTACCAAGAGACAGACGAACTTTAAAGTATAAACCATTGGTGCGTATAATATATCGCTATTATGTCGCTTTGTGCACGAAAATATTTTAACCTCGTACAAAATAAGGAATGAATAACAATAAATAGAAAATACAAAAATTAAATCTTCACCTTCAAAACAGCGGAGTTATCACTGTGAACTCTACCCTGCCTTAAGGTAAAAGTGGAAACACATAATTAACAATATTGCAGTGAGATTCTCAGTAATCTGCACCAAATATTCTGTTTATTCTGAGCTACTTTGACACATGCACGCAATGGCTGCACTGTATTTCTTTCGCTGTCCCTTTTTAAAAGAAAAGAGGATCATAGAGAAAACAGCACGTCAGGGCATGAATCGCAACAACGTGCTCCAAATATTCTGTAAAACTGTTGCATGGTCACTTTTTGGTATGAATCAACAAGCTGGTTGTATTGTATGCCTTTTGAAACGCTGGCTGTCAACAAAGCTCCAATCAAAAGCAGCAGTATCATCCATTATATAGAGGGTCTCGCTATATCCTTGTTGACGGTGCATATTTCAAAATAAAGTTGTATTTAATAAAAGATATCCCTGCTAATTGAGACTAAGAAAACCCGGGGCACGGAAGTATAATTCCAGCACAGGTGCAGTGGATGTTTTCTGGATGTCTGGGTATATAATTAAGCTGCCATGTAGCTATAATGTGTTCAATGTACTTGATGCGACTTTCGAGGCAACAGGGTACCAAACACAATGTATAGAGGGTGGTAGGTGGGAGGGTCAATTGGGGCCTAACAGCCACTTTTTGCCCATGGGCCCCCTAACAGGTTAATCCAGCCATACAAGCATCAATATTGTGCCAAAGAAGGTCAGCTATTCTTGTTACATTTGATGGTTAGTGATTCTGAAACAAATCTTAATGATGTCCCATTTTTTAAACAACTGTAGGAATTACTGGCCCGGTAAAAGCACATGCATTAAATGTGACGGATGGCATTATTTAATTCTGGATACTTGTACCTCAAGGAGCAAAAAATGAATCATCCTTGACTTCACAACGGCACAACAGTGAGACAAGGCGTGCCTCAACCATCTAATGCAAATTACCACAATTTAGAGTGTTGTATTCAGCGGGAGACCATTGCTAAATGGTCAGACAAGCTAGTCACAGATATTAAAATAAATTATGTCTAATTTGAATTTTAGTCACGCTACATTAACTAATAGAAAGTTATTAACATTTCAAAAGACAGAAAAAAGGCTTGTGCCTGCAAAATTAACAGTGGCTGGGCTGACCTGTAAGCCATGCAGTCTGATCACTGTAATGACAGCATAATGGCATATTTACATTAAAATCTGGGCAGCTAATATGGGATTCAGAATGGGAGGCTCAGTCAAGGATTATTTAGTCTGGCCTACTGGCCTCTCGCTGAATGTTTCTTTCTTAACTTCAATACAAAGCAGAAAGTTCTCATTTCATGACTATTTATGTGGCTGGTCTCTGTGGCTTGCTTTCCCTCTCACCACCCGAATGTTCTCTTTAGTTCCAACCTTTTATCTTTCATCTCCTCTCTCTTTTCCCTCCTTGGTCTTTAAAGGCAATTATCATTTCACTTCAGAAATGTCAGAATCCTGCACTTCACTTGTATCTTGAGGATCCTCGTTGGGATCAATGGAATTCTTCACCGACAAAGATGAGTGGCTCTCTCCCACCAAACCCCCCCCGAACCTTCTGATATTACAATCTTTTAAACAAGTGAAGAATTTCTTTGCATTTTAAATATTCCTAATTCATTTCCACCCCAACTTTGATATTCTGCGAGAAACTGCTGTGCTGTTTCAAGATATAGGATGTGAGCACGGACACGATATGATTAAGTTTCAGGTTTAATTGGTGTGAACGCAGTGATGGAAGGAAATTCTTGTAACATAGAATATTTTTTTGCCTTTGAATTAGCCTAGCTGTGTGTGAGGGCATGGCTGAATATGATCTGTGGAAACTTCAATATCACAATGCAACTACTAACAGCGGACCAATCAACTATTCTGTCAAAAAAGTCAGAAAATTGTGAAAAAATGCAGAATCCAACCAACAACCTACGATGAAATATTCCATTTACCCTGAGAGAAAACAGAAAAGGCAGTAAATGCTCTTTGAGAGCAAATGTTTAGTATTTTTCCTTGATAACTGGGCAACATTTACTTGAATATCTAAATCATATCTTCAAATATCACTTTTGGGTTATTACACATTACATCATCAACACCAAAAAACAATATAACACACACACAAATAAAATAAATAAATACTTATAATTGGCAAGCATGTCAATAAATGTGACAGAGAGATAATTAAAGTGTTTTTAGATATTTATTCAAACTTAAAGCCAAACTTATTCACCTATGATCACACACAGTTTGTTAGATTGGTAGCATTTATAGGCACTAACTGTATTTAGTTAGTTAAGGCTAAGACCCCACATCACCCACATTTGCTATGGAAACTGCAGAGACAGTCAAAATGTTTGATTTTACTTAAATGACACCAAAGTCACAAACATAAATTTAACATTTAAATATCAGATTTACACTGGATCAAAGCAAATATAATTGGTACTGAAGTTGTTTTGAATCCAATAGTACCAATCGTGTGATATAAGTCTTCATAGTTAGTTTGAGATACACCTATTTATTTATTGTACTATATTTAGTCATTAGTCACTAGATGTTACTCAGTTTATCCTGCAGGAACTAACTAAAATGTGTCTTTGGTTTACACAATGGCCTACCTTTCCATCTGTTTAACAATTGGCCATTCACCCTGGAAACTTTAAGCTGACGGGTGAACACACTGATAAACAGCTTTAACCATCTGTGAATGATTTGTTCATGTGTATTAAGGTCTATAAATGTTTTAAAACGCACTGTTTGTTCCTTTATCGCAGCTCTGTTTTGTCATCTTCTTATGTTTGCTTGCAACTATTATAAATCGTTAATCATAGTCATTATTATCTGTGTTTATATCCTGCTTATTAATACTGAATAGGGAGTGTTTCCATGAAGTCTCTAAAGTTGCTTTCAATCTGCTGTCCTCACTTTACCTTATGACGAATTTTTCCGAGTGTCTTTTAGAAACAAAGCTATTACTGCCACATGCACTCCACATGACTGCTGGCTGTGAATATTGGACTCTGACATCCTCCAGGTGGGAGGAGGTGATATGTATTTAAAAATGCAAAATGACATCTAATGTTTAGCGTTGCTGCTTGTTTCCCAGACCCGGGGTGGACCTGACCATCTGCTCCCCTGGTCAGATGGAGCTATGCTTTTGGCAGTGCTCAGAGCTGTTCCATTGGCCTCCATCTCAAAGGACACCCAGTATTATCAGATTTCTCTTCCCTCGAAAAAACTGAGACAGTGGCGCTATAAGAATAACAATATGCTTAGAGAAGGAAGGGGGGCGGAGTGGGGGTGGAGAATAAAACGGGTGGAATGGAGGGAGTGGGACAACAATAACAACAAGTTGTCTTCCTAGCAGCCAGATACTGTCACATTACAGATGGAATCACTTCAGAAACGTGGAGAATTAATATCCTAATGAAGCTTCGAGTGGCCATTAGGTGTGTGTAATGTGGCTCCAGGGGGCTGGGATAGATGTCCAGCAGCTTTAGGCCCTTATTTGCGCGCAGTCACCTCAGCGGTTGCTTTTATTAGGGTAACATTAGAGGAAAAGGGAAGATGCCACAGAAAGATAGCGTTTTATTACTCTGGTTCCCAGGGAGCCATGCTCTACCTGTCAGAGGCATACGAGGCATGCTGTTTTAGTTCGTTTTACAGCTAAATATCTCTGTTACAAATATCTCTGTCTATGGAACAGCATTTGGGCAATTATCACCAAAGTGTTGCAGCGTTATCCAGAGATGAGATATTTTGTACGATGTTTCAAACTGTGTGAAAGTATTTCTGTGCAGACAGCCGTGAATATAAATTTCATTCACATTTTTCATTCACATTAATAAACTCCATTTCTCTCTTACTCTCAGCCCCCTCTCTCTTTTTCTTTTGACAGGACTATTGCATGCCTCTGCTTTTTATCTCCTTACATTTTCGGGGGAATGAATTGCTCTCCACTGTCACCGGGCTCCGACCAAAAATTCATTTTTAGCAGGTCAAATGTTTCAGAATGTCATCTTTGACAGGAACCAACCAGCACGATGAATACAAGGAAAGACACGGCCTGCTGATCTATTTATTTATTTATTTATTTATTTTTTATCACTGCATACACTTAAAGCATGGTAACCATGCAGTACACAAAAAGCACAAGCAGGCACAAGCACAGGAGTTTCTATGTAGAAATCAATATTGAATTAAAACACTCCCCACTCATGAATAAAAAAAAATAAAAAAAATGAAAAATGGTAAGGGGGCTATTGGAGCTGCAGGACTCTACAGTCAGCTAATGAAGGTTATGTTGCATGGCAGAATTCAGTAATTGCAACGCACAAGTGAGGTATTAGACAGGATGTAGCTAATGGAAAACAATCACATTTAACATGGCTCCTTGGTTCTAGCTGCTCAATAAGTGAGCAGCAGGCTGGCTCACAGCAAACAGGAGGCAGGAGGGGGGTTCGCACGGCACAGGGTTTTAATGTGATCGGACTATAACAGACAATCTATTTACAGTGTGCTCTGGGGAGCTAATAAACAAATGTTGAGTAATTTCAGCCAGCAGTAATTACCCTTGCAGCTGACAAGGAGAGTGTGATACTCTCTCCTTCACCTCCGGCTCGGTCCAGGAGGTGTGGGCTCTTCGGAGTGGTCCTCCTCTGCTCATATAGACGTGGCTGCTGGCCAACAGTCAACCACACAGGATCATTTACAGTACACTGCTTCTCTCTGAGCACCGTGGTGTCAGATTCGACACCATTGTTCTGTTTTGCTTTGGCAATAGCCGGCCACAAATGAGATAAAACTGCAGCATGTAACGATTTGAAGATGTAGAGATTCGCGGCTTGTTGAAATTTCATATGTATGTGTTAAAATACTTCCTATATAATCCAATTAAACAGAAACTCAAGCAGCAGGTTACCAGCTTGAGTGGTAATTAACATTTGTACATGATTTTAGTGAGACTCCTCACTTCCTTTAGCCACATGCTATTGCACTCTAACCCCATTTATAAACCAGGGGTGGGAGAGAACAAATATTAAGTTTAGGAAGCAAACAAATTACTTTGCAGGTTAGATTGGCAAAAAAGGCCAAAGGCATCTTTATCCCGGGTGCTCAGTCTTGATCCTTCAGTTACGGTGAAATAGATTTTTATGCAAATATGTCTCTATCGATCGTTGTGGCTTTCTTTGATGGGATGGGATGGAGAAAACCGCATGTAATTAGATAGAGATAATCATTAGAGAATAATCATTAATGGAGCATGTTTACATCAGCGTAGAAAAGACAATCTGCTGCATACAGCCACTCAACAGTTTCTAATATTAATTATTTAAATTTGTGGATAGACTATTACTGGTTTTAGTATACTGTAACACAAATTACATTTATGATCATTTTCCTGATACAAAGTGCTTACAGGGTTTTGTGTTGTAAGCAGCTAGTGCCAAACAGCAATATTTTCTGCTGCAGATCGTGCCTACAGCGCATTAGCCTTAGTCCCCTCTGTCATTCTGACCAGTACGGCACAAACAATGCCACATATCAGATCCCTGCGTTCTCTCCAGAATAACAAGGAGGGAGTGGAGCAATGACGCGAGGGGTCCAGTCTGAGGGGCTGACAGACGGATAGTGAGGCAGCCTGTCCCTTATCCTCAGACAGGCAGATGTCCCCTCTCCCTGCGTGGCCGGCTGCTGACCAGGGGAGAGCCAGGCGGCTGCTGAAATGAAGAAACTTGAGAGCTCCTCAGGGGGTGAGCTGGTCATTTGATGTCCAGCACAAGAGCAGGGTGTGATGCTGAATGAGCTGAGGGAGAGAGGCAGCCTCTGCAGTCTGTTACAAAGGCCTGGCCTGATGGGAAGGGAAGGAGGGGAAAATACAGAGCACAGACAGACCATTACTATATTTCATCTATTTTGTCAGAGAGAAAATGGTCGTGAAGCACATGTAGGAATTTGATGTGGGGCAAACATGGGGATTTTATTTTGCACATGAATCTGTTCACAAAACCTATGAAGTCACATCCAACACGGTATCCATCTAAATTATCATTATCATCTATGAGCGCTTATAATTTTTGTTTTTTTAATTTTACTTTATCTATTACCAGCTGCTTTATGTGCAAGAACTGTCAATAATAACACACCAGACAATGCAGGAGTGATACTGACACAATCTGACAAACTGAAGTCCCATTGAAATATGTGAAGTACAGTCACAATGGAGCCATGGCGTCTTTCTTACCTGGCCTAGGTTCAGTCTTGCAGGCAGTGGAGAGCCCTTTGAAGGCTACAGAGAGACTGAGATGAGAGGAAGCCCTGCCTGCAGAGGGATCAACCATGTCGAAGTGCCAGCACCACAGTGCTGTAATTAATCGCCAGCGATGGCAGCCTTAGTCCTGCAGCCCTGCTCAACTTCTCCCTCACGACAAAACCTTGCGGTCAGGAGACGTTAGGCAACATTAACTGCTCGTACTATTTCCATTTTCTGAAAGGGGGCGGTGGAGTGTGCATGTTGTGGGGGTGGAGGTGTCCCGGGGTAGGTCTGTAGATATAGGACTACCGTGGGGGCTCAGGCGGGGAGAGCGACGGTGCACAAGCCATGGCTGTGTACCTTTCATCTTGGAGGAGATTTGGAGAGGTTTCAGACCACAGAGACTTCTTAATTCTCACTAATTCATTTGGGTTCCAGATTCACTGGGCCTGGGATAACCTGAGAATGATAATGAACTCGCAAGGGGAGTGCATGGTCCCTTGCCTTTGAATGTGCTCAGAATAGATTCAGATAATCTTTCCTTGTGAATCTTTCTGGAGGAGAAGAATCCCATTAAGAGTGATTGCTTGTCATGAGATGTTCTCCAAGTTGGGGAGATTTAACTTGGGGACACACGTACCCTGCTGTCTGAGGACGTAACCCTAAAATACAAAAAAATGCAATATGGATGTATCCGTGAAAAAATAGACCTGTGCAATGTTTCGATTTCGAAATCATACTTTGTAATGAATATTT
The DNA here is from genome assembly GCF_000972845.2 of Larimichthys crocea. Taxonomy (NCBI): domain Eukaryota; kingdom Metazoa; phylum Chordata; class Actinopteri; family Sciaenidae; genus Larimichthys; species Larimichthys crocea. Next base: position 13,771,944 of record NC_040028.1, read on the forward strand.
ATTTGCAAGCTGCATGAATCCTCAATCAATAAACTCTACCCACCAGCTTATATAAAAAAAAAATGTTTTTTTTTCTCCATCATCCAAACAATATATTATCATTACAAATGAGGGAGCAGGGTATTTACATTTATGGATTGAAATGCCACATTTTCAATATTATACACAAGCAACTAGACCTACATGTTTACATCCTTGAGGCAAGCAATGCTTGCTGTCCAAAACTTAACACTGGCATTATTTCTTTACTTTCTTGGCTGCATTTAGTGTTGAGTTGTTTACACCGCGGTTCTTTTAATGTTTGAACAAGACATCCTTTAAAAATAAGACACATTTTTCAGGGTGCAACTTTTGACATTTCACAAGCAAACCGTGTTTGTCCTTTGCTGTCTGAAATTTGGACTGAAGGAATTTTTCATATACTTCTTTACAGCAGGCTGACAATGAATAGAGAGATTTCGAAGAGATTTATAGGTCTGTGGAGTTCTAAGGGATAGATTGCAAACTCTTGTGAGAAAAGGCAGGGAAAGCTGCCTTACTTCAGGGCTGGTCTCATCTTTGGTCAAACAGAAGTGAGCTTAATTTGTGGGTCTGCCTGGGGAATTTCAAAGGAAAAAAGCTTTGAGTGACGCCAAGCTTGAGCTCCCTGATGTTAGTGAGATGAATGAAAGCAGGGTCTATAGGCTACAGGCCTTCTCACACTCCCACATTAACAGAAGTCTTTCAAGTTCTCATCAGGATAATTGTATAGGATGCAGTTAAAAAATGCAAGACAGAGGAGCCAGGCAGTACTTGTTATCTGCCTGATTAGAATACATTCACTTGTACACATTTTAAGATCATTATAATGTAATAAAACACAATATTCCAAGTGGTTATAGACAGATAAAAGATATACAACAATATTACCGACTTTAATTTAAGTTCACATATTTAGCATTTAAAATCAATATGAAACATAAATGGTTTACAACACACTGTAATGTAGCTGTCAGCAGATATACTGCTAGTGTTTATTAATGTGCAGTAGTATAACTTCTTATATCAGCTCCCACTGATGCCCACAGGAGGAGAAAGTACAAATTAACATTTATATCTTGTATATTATGCGACATAATAGTGCATTATAAACAAATCATATCATTATACAGAGGTCATCATTATCAGTCTATACTTGCACACCCTGTGTTGAGAAACTGGATTCAAAATGGTAATTTCTCTTTACTTACAGCCCTATGCTATAATATCTAGTGGACAAAATAAAGGACTTCATTTCTTTGCAGGTTCCTATTGCAGAAAATACAAGAATTCATTCTCTGCCTCTTGGTGTTTTTCAACAGAAGACTTACTGTGCTATTGTATGGAACTGGCTGGCCTTGATAGAATGACCTAACATTTTGACAGGACAAAATATAAAGCTGCTCTTTATTCTGTGGACAATTCACCAGATGCAGGCATGGGAATGGCTTTAATCAATAGAAATGTGGGTGTACTGCATGATTTATTCCAGGCTTTGCTTTATGTACAAAGAAATCTCGGACATTGCTAAGAGTGCGAGCAATAATGGGACCCACTCAATTTTGCCTGAAAGCTTGTGTTGTGATGGTTGTTGCTGCGAGTATTTACAAGTGCTATCTGATCAGCCTCAGAGGCTTCCCAACGAGACAGATGATTAGGTACGGCAAACGAGCCTCATCACCAGCTAAAATTGATGACTCAATGCTGGATGACAGACAACTCTATTTGTATCAAGATAAGGCACTGACAGTTGAGTATCAATCAAAATTGAGTTATTATTGAGCATAAAGGAAGGCATTTGTAATATCATTAAATCCAGATATGCCTCTCTTCACATCTGGCAGGCAGCCATGCGTGTGAAGGGGGGGGTTGAGGGACAGAAAGAGAGAGGCAAAGCAAGAAAAAAACAAAAACAACACTTGGGGCAATCATTCCTGGCAGTGCGCTGGCAGCTGCAGTGCTTTTTTTTTGTTTTTTTTGTAATTTCAATATGTTTCTCTGTACCTCAAGCTTGGGTGCAATAACAGCTTACAGATTGCTTATGTCATCAAATTTTGACAAACTTCTCAATATGTTTTGACCTTCATCTTTAGCCATCTGCTTTCTACTCTCCTTATCTCCCCCCTCAGTTTTCACCCTTACAGTAATTGTGGACCCTAAATAGGTTATGTTTGAAAGATGGTATCAAATTACTTAGACAAGAGCAATTTAGTTTGGGCTAGACTCATTAACCAGTATAGTTATCTTAATTGCAAAAATAACTAAAATACAATAAATAAATAAATAAATAAAAGTTTGCCAGGTCAAGTCAGGGCAATTGAAAACAACCTGTAAACACAGCACTACATATTTATACTTTTTTTGGTCTTTGGTCAGAAATACTAAAATGTGTTCACCAACTAGTCTGTAGTTTGGTGATGAGCAGGGAGCACAGTACACTTTTGTTTTTAGCTGTTGCTGAAATCCTGCATATGGTTAAAGGTAAATATACAGAATTAGTACTATGCATAACCATGTTTTCATTGGTGTATAATCACCTGAAAATAAGAATTGTTGTGTTTTTATAGCCTGAGAATGAGCATTTTACATTTCAAGACCCTGCAGGTCCTCTTCCACGGAGTATGCCATGTTCCTACAGTAGCCCAGAATGGACAAACTAAATGCTTTTCACACATGTCACAGCCATCGTAGTGTCTTCTTTAAGCTAGGAAGAAGAAGGCGTCACAAGGGAGTTACAATCAAACAATGCCACTAAATCTGTAAGTCAGAAAACCAAAACAATGAGCTGAAAGACCTTTAAAATCATACATTATGTTAATCATATTTTTTTGTCAGTCTAGTCAGTTGCATTATTCCGATGTGAGAAAACTATCCTACAGGTCAAAAGATTAAAAGAGATCTCTTAATTAGTCTGCTGATAACGTGGCATTACGAAGTATCTTGTTCCATGAGCCGGTGATCAAAGTAAACAACACGCTGCGTATAATATAGTCCCTCCACAGTTTGACATTTCCCTCTGATTTTCATATCTTTGCCTGAAATGACAGTCTATGTAACATGTGGAGGCCTTAAAAATGCCATGGCTGATATGAAATCAATTTGCATTTCCCCAGTGCCTGGATAACATGGCCCTGTCAGAGGACCCTGCAGATATGCTGGAGATAATGACGTTATAGAGGGCGGCTTGCACAGTGGAAAGGATGAAATTGAAAGAGTGACGTTCTGTGTTTCCCATGATTGCCCTGACTGGAGGACGTGCGGCTGTTGGACATGCACTCCTCTGTCTTTGCTCCCCATTAGCTCCACTTGTTCCCAGACAGGGGTTAAGACAGACTAAAGAGATCCACCAATGCAACCAGTCAAAGCCTCCTTGTGTCAGCGATGGTATTTCAACAGTATCAACTTTTAGGTAAAGAAACTGTAAAGCTGTAATAAAGCTCATTAATTCCACCCAATTGGTCAACGTGTTGAAGGTTTGTGACCTGCAAGACATTAAAAGCTTTACAATTAATTATGGGTTTTCATTTCGTTATTAAAATATTATGAAAAAAACTGAATTCATAGACATTAATTTATACATTAATTGACTATTCAACAGATGAATATAATTGACACTGATTAGAACGTGATGTTATTACTTAACAGACAAAAGAGGAGGATGAAAAATAAAAAATCTCCCCGTACTGACTGTTACTGCATTGACTTACTGCAGCACTGGCCTGGTGTTACAGGAATGGTGTGTAATCCCATATTTTTTATAAAGAAGACCACACGGTAATGGTAACTACATGCCACTTTGGCCACTTTGCGAAAATGTGAAAAGGAATTATCTGAATCGTGGAAATCACACACGGGAGTGTACTGCATTTGTAAAGCCATATTATGGTGCACAACCCAGAATTTGTTATAAACATAGGAAGTGGATAGTTGACAGCACTGACCTGAGGACATTTAGACGTGATCACACTGGTGCAGGAGGCCAGCTTGTTATCGAGCTCAGTGTATGCTGAGCGAGAGGGACATCTCTCCCGCTGCTGCAAACACTAATATACACTGCTATAAACTACAGGTGATTCCAGCAGAGTTTTTCCTCACTTTGCCTATTTCAGGCTGTTGAATGTGAAAATGTTGACCTCTACGCCCCGAGTCAGACAGCTTGCTCCCTCTGTGGCGGCTGAAGACGAAAAAAAGTTGTGAATGTTTCAGCCGCTGTGTATTAAATTGTGGTGGGCAGTAATGAATAAAATGGAGGCCAGGATCATCAGATGGTTCAGATTTCATCTCAGAGCCTTTTTTATACTGTATGTATGTAGCCAAATGTGAAAATCAACACTACCGTTATCATAACAATGGAAAACTAAATGGAAATTTAGAAAAAAACAAAAAAACATGAAGGGAATAATTTGCAAAAGAAAGACTAGAGTACATTTTACAACTTAAAAATCAATCAGCAAGTATACTTTATACTTCATCTCCACAGCAGTTAAACTATCCAACATTATGTCAAGTTTTTACAATTTTCTACACTTTGACAAAATCAAAGTGCTGCTTACATGATAATTCATCAGTCCAGTAATATATGATACACATGGTATGATAAATATATGGCTTATAGTGCTTCTTCACCTGTACAGAAGTAAAATTTAAACTGCAGATGTTTAACGTGTAACGTGAATATTCTTATACTGTAGCGTTACTACTTTTACAAGAGAAATATCTCAAGACTTCCACTGCTGAAATTAACATTGTATATTCATACAAACACGTATTACCTGGAGTATAAAGATGCATTTATAAAAAATATTTCATCTGAGGCATTGGAATGATGTCGTTAGGATGTGATTGCTAACATGTAGGCGGTGGAACGTCAAATATGGACGAACAGCCTTACTGTGTTTTCAAACTGCAGTTAAAAAAATGTACATGAAAATGTTAGAAATATTTAAATCCTCAGCTTCTGACTTATGGGTATTTCTGTCAAAGTTAAATATTTGTGACAAGATTGTTCTCTGTAATTACAGCTGACGGTAAATTCTGGATGGCTGCAAGTAAATATTTAGGTTGGTTGGAATTTTTTGCAAACAAAACAGAGAAAATAACGCTGAAGACATTCAACCACTCTAATTATATTCAGGGGTCATAGTTTGACTCGCGAATATATTTTGTCTTTGTTTCCATACAACTCATTATTTTTCAAATCAAGATAAAATTGCCTCGAATGCCTGGGGATTAACAAGGTCATATCATAAGTATCTAAGAGTATATGGTGGGATTGATGTTGCAGAAGGATTAGTAAAGTACAAAATGTGCTGTTTTCAACGTTGTTACAATAAACAAACCACTCTGTTCATGCAAGTGGTCCATTGGGTCTAATGTCCACCTTTTGCAAGCTGTTGTCTGCAATCGAAATACACTGCAGTACACCGGGATGGCCTGTGTATATTAACTCTATATGAAGGAGACGGGCTGATAATGAGACATCCTGGCTTTAATCAACCTTATAAAAGTTTGAAGAGGAGCAGAAATGTGTCTGCCGCACCACTAACAATTTTCAATTAATAAAAACATAATTTTGTCCAGTCCCCGAGGATGAGGGATTTGGTATAACTTGAGGGCCTTCCGTCACATAGTGCGAACAAACCTTTATGCTCTGTAGCTGTGTGAATATGTGTGTGAGACACACACACACACACTCAGACAGTCTCTCTCCATTGTGCTCACACACACAGACACACGCGCGCGAGCACTGCAAGGAATTATACTTGTCTGTATGGTTTGTTAGCACTCAAGAGATAAAACTTTACATGTTGCTCCCAATTAGCACAGCAGTGACCGTGCACTGTCTCCTGTGCTCAGCTTCCCTTCTGAAGAGGGGCTATTTATGTGAAGACTCATGAGAATGTGAGAATTGAGGCGAGAGAGAGGAGATATGGACTGTGTGAGATAGTGTGTGTGTGTGTGAGGAAAGAGGGTGAGAGAGAGAGAGAGAGAGAGAGAGAGAGAGAGGGAGGGAGTGAAAGGAAGAGATAGAGGGAAAAGGGAGAATTGAAATGGCTTAAGCATCCATTTTGAGTGGAGAGACAGGTCCTATTAACATTTAACAGCATTTGTGCAACTTGGTGCCGAGGTTATGATGCAAATGAGGAGGAATTAAAACTGGCCAGAGGTTTGTCATTGATGGATTGCAGTCTGGCAGTGCTCACACTTCCTAGTGTCCATCAGAAGCGATTACTGTGTAATTAAACCTTATTTCTGGACTCTCTAGTGCATAATTACTTTGTGAATGTAACCATCATCTAAAAGCTACAAAAATGCTTTACCATTTAGTCTAGCAGTCACTTCCACGGGCTTGTGTCAGATATAGCCATCAGACAGTGCAAAAGAACTGTCACTTTTAATAAGAGGAAAAAAAATTAAATGAAACAGTATGCTTATTACAGAAAAATTTGGCTTTCAAGAGTCTTTTCTGTTATTTGCATAATTTATCCCCCACCCCCACTCCCACCACCCTCCCCACATATACACACACACACACACACACACCGCAAGCTTTAGGCAATTTCCCTCACATTTAAATAGATTGCACATTTAAGGCTACTTAAGGAAAATTATCACTTTGCATATTTTAATTGTTATGAAGGAAGTGATTTGAGAGAGGTCTGTGGCTCATCCTCTTGAGCCATGCGGTTTGCGAAGCTGTCTGATTCGTCTGCTCAGCGCTGCAGCTCCACAGATAACCTCCGAGTTCACACACATCCACTCCAGTTTCATCAGAATGCAAATGAAGCGCAGAACAGTGGGACAAGTGGATCTTTGATATTTACAAAATAGCCACTAATAACTTGAGTGTAATTTGTTTGACTCAACTTTATTTTTTCTCTTATCAGTCCTGATTTTTTTTTTGTTTTTTTGTCCTGTTTAAAAATTCAGTGCAAAGAAACAAAGGGCATGCTTGCTGCTGGTGTTTCAGAGACGGCAGGCTGCGTACTGTCTGTATCTCTATATGTACATATATCTGTCTATCTAGCTCTCTCTTCTATAACAGACATGCTGCTGGGGCACAAGCCCAAGATAGACACTGTGAGGCGGTAAACAAATGAAAACAAGGCATGTGCATGCATGCAGTGAGGTGTTTTGATGTGTATATCCAACAACAACCATCAGTCACACTTAGCAGTGTGAAAGGGACAACCTGCTAAAGGCACAATATCGTGGAGAAGCTCGACTGTAGACTGTTTAAAGTGTTACTGGCAGTCGATTGCACTATGTGGTGGCTACATTGTGCTATGGATAGAATAGATTCAGTTGTGTGTTTGAATTAAGTTACTTACCTGCTTGTACAGTATGAATTTACAGTATGAACATGTAGCTTCCTGCGCGGGTTTAATCACTCAATGAACACGCAAAGCGAGTGATAATTTGGCATCATTAGTGTTTCTTGACCTAAATTAAACAGAATGCAACACGTTTAAACAGATGCAGGTTACATTTCTTACACCGTGTAGTTTAACATATACATCGGAGGAGTAAAATGTTATGATTGTTTTTTATTAAAAATATTAAGGATTGTCTCTTTATAACTTTGAATATGCCTTTTTTTCATTCAGAGGTGAAATTTCTACAATTACTTTGACTGAATCAGTTCTGTTTTCTAGTATAGATCATTTATCAGGCAATGTTCCTCAGCATAATAGGGATGCTGAACAAGACTAGTGAACAAGTCCGTTCTCCTAGGACAGTTCTCCATGGGAGACTGCAATGTTTGAAGTGTTGATGTCCTCGCCTTGACAAGCTTATCAATGCTTGTGGGGGGAGAGTACTCAGACGCTGACAGACACTGATAATAGGAAATTACCTTTTTTCACACCCTTTAGTTTTTGTGAATTTGTTAATTTTACTCATCGTCGTCGTGTACAAGTCAAATCTTTATTAAGAAAGGCTCTATGGGAATGAAAACATGTTTTATTTACAATCTTCAGTGCAAAGTATGAATGTTTCCCAAAATGATTTGGCATAAATGACATAATACATGTACAAAATGTATTTTATAATTTTTTTCTTCCTGTAAAACCAGTGTTTTTCCCACTCAGTGTTTAATCATGAAATTATATATATATATATGATGACTGATGTACTCACAGGATAAAAAAAGAGAATTACCAACTACTGTGTCTTTTCTCATTTATGTTAATTGGACAGAAACTTCCCACGCATATAACACCTACTACTTAATGATACCATGAGAGGAAGAGGAATTTTAAACATGGCTGTTCATTTTCTAATAGAAAACAGCCAGTATGGATTTATAAATGATTATGGGGTGTATAGGAGGTGTGTGTTTGTGGGAAGAGTAAAAGTAAGCCTCTGTAAACTAATGCAAACTGTGAATTACTTTCACTATATAACACCAGTGCAGTGAAACAAAGAAATGATGATTTAAGTTGTCATGGACTGAACATCGTCCTCCACAAGAAAAACTGCTTGAAACGGAAATAGCACAGGCTTAAATCAATCACACCATTGCAAATTTAATCAAGTAAAGGTACAAAATGCATCCAGTTTTCAGGAAAAAAAAGAAAACATCTTTATTCAGTATTTCAGTAACCTTTATGTACCTTGAAATGAAAATACATTTAAACTGACTGTACTGTAAGTATGGCGATACATACACACATATAAACATGTATGTGGTGCATTTTTCGTATGTATGCTGTATATCATTAGCAAATGTACAATAAGTACAGCTATGTGCAAGTTTATTCTCTGTACATGTATATGAAAAGTAAAAATGCAGATTTTTCATATCTTAATGTTACCCCTCGTACTTGCATGTAGAATCGCAAGTGCACATACATACACATTAACATGCGCACTACAACAATTAACAAAGGATTAAAGCAATTTGTTACTGTACTTTTTAGGAATTTGCATTGGTGACTTTGTAGAAGACCCGCAACAATTCAAAGGAAACATGGTACTGTTAATAAACCGTACGTCAGTATGTGCAGGTTAACTTCATCTTCGCCCTCAAGGTGCCTTCATTTTTTTTTTTCTGTGACTTGTACTTGACAGTGTAAAGACAGTCTTTAAGAGGTAGACTGCTCAGATTCAAGGGCAAGCTTTTTATTTTTTTATTTTTTTGTTCTTTTTTTTATTATTATTTTTTTTTACTTTTTATCCACAAATGCATGACATTCAAAATGACAGGACATAAGTACTACATGTACAATATGTAGCAATGAGGTAGAAATGGTTATAAAAGAAGAAGCCAGATTATAAAACTACAGAAGGATGGAATCAAAAATCTTAAGCAGTACAGAAATACTGAAAGATTAAAAAAAAAAAAAAAAGCGATTCAAGTGACTGAGTTGGCATCACTGTGAGACTCGATGTGCTTATCATAGTTTCTGCTCAAGTGTTGTTTGTGACTCTTGGCGCTTCCATCACTTCTTCATCAACAATGAATGATTATTTATAATACCATCTACAGTATGTGAAATATACAACCTATCTGAACAAACTGTTTTCCTCAGATAAATCTTTTGACTGTCTATTTTGCGAAATTAAACATACGAATGTAACTTCTAATCCGTGTGCCTTTTGTTACAATGTGCCCTATTGCACCGTTGGGGAGACAAATAAAATAATAATGAAAGAAAGCAAATATGTGACAAGATCTGTTGTTATCGGAGTGATTACAAGTACTACTTCACTTGAGTGGAACATTTCCCCTTTTTAGCGTACACCTCTCTGTCAGGTCATGAACAGTCAACCTCTTATACTCATGATATCAGCGCTTGTTAATGGCACTTAGGGCTTCTTATCACCTTCTTGTCAAAAATCTTGCGACGAGCAAAATTAGCAATCGTGGACACAGAAACAATTATATTCCAATGTGACAAGACAGAGTGTGGTGTGTGTCAAAGATAAACAAATTATTCATGTTTCTATTTGAACTCAAGGCAGAGGTGCATGACTGTTCATAAACTCAGACAACATAAAACTACAAACGTTTCTCACATGTTCCTTGAACGTTTTTTGACACACTGTGATACAAGTACTTAACAATGCCCAGTGAGAGGGCTGTAAAATTTGCCAATTTCAAATATCCACAGCGTGCACTGTTGCATTAAAGACACTGAAATTCAAACTCCTTAAAAAAACAAAAGCTGTTTTACTTTGGCTTCAAGGGAAATTTCAACCAATAAACAGGTGTAATAATAAATCACACAATATTCAAGGGGAGTTCTGCGATCGCTTAAGCTCTCTGCTCAAACACCTTTCTAGTTTGTGCAGTAAAAACAACCCTTTTAAATATATTTCCCATTATTATTATTGGCCCAATTTTCTGTGCATGTTCCTTGTCTTTGAAGCTTTTAAACGGACACTTTTGTGTGAAAACAAATTTGGCTATTGACCGTCTGGACGTGGTACAGTAAATCTCAAAGAGAAACTAACACTAAGTTAAATCAAACTACTTTTGTACAATTCACCAACAATGAATCCATCTTTAATGTTTTCTTGTAACTGTATAACTTTGTAGTAATCCGCCATGTGAAAAAAGTGACCCAGTTCATTGAGAAAAGGATTTTTTTAAATCAAAGGACCCACATCAATACAATATGAGAAAACAATACCTACCAAGAAACATAAATCCACTTATATTCTACACTGTGGTCTATTCAGTAAGAAAATGGTGACTGGAATGTCACAAATGAAATGCTTGTGAGTTGATCTGCTTGCTTGAGGTTGTCTTAACATTTCACCAATTACTCTAACTTGTGTGCATTTAATGAAAATGGATGTCAGCCGTCTTATGACGGGATCACGTATCTATAAATATATAACACAGATATGAAACTACAACAAGATATTAACGTTGGCAAGCTTGCTAGCATTCTCTGCTGCTACGTAGTTTCTGTGCTATTGTCTGAATGTTCTGTGTACATCCTCATACAGGTCTGGAAGAGTTAATGATACCAAACCAGGTGGCAGTGATCAATATGCACACTGTCCAATAAAAAAAAAAAAGACCAAATAAAACATGTGCAATAGGCAACAAACATGAAGGGACCTTCTTTGAAAAACAAACACAAGGTCCCTTAGTGCCTCTGCAGTATTATACGCCTACACCAGTGCTATCTACTTCAGTGGCATTCTTCAATGTGCAAGTGCTTTGCTTTCCTTACTGCTCAGAGGACGTAATACATTCAATAACATTGTTACTAGCCAATTCAGCTGTCAGTCCCGCTCTTTCATTGCCAAAAATGTTGCATGGGAAATGCACTGATTAATGGCAAGCAAGTAGTGATTAATAGCACTGTAAACACAACAGTTTAAGTGTGAAAATGACAACACAGGAGTAAAAAAAAAAAAAAACAGTTTTGTGTACAGACTAGCCTTCATGACATGTTCTTAAAAAGGAATGCCACTCAATTCATGAATGTTACAGCTATGGCCTGAGACAGGCCAAACCAATCCTTCTCCAAACTTTGGGTTAAAATAATGGAATTGGTTTCATGCCAGCAAATGTTTATCAAACCTGAATGTGAATATCGTCACATTTAGTTTTTCTATTTGACATCCCACATTCGGGGGCCAAATAAGTAATGGCAACAAGATAATACATATCAAATTGTAAAGGTGTGGTGTACCCCAAACATGATATTCAGTGGTATTCCCCTTTAAGTGCATTGTGTGGTGATAAACAGGATTCATGGGAGTTATCAAAATGTAAAGCTAATAGATTTTGCACACAACAAAATACTGTTTGGTGTTGCTCTCAAAACGTTTTCCTCATCAAACAGGCAGAATAGGTTCTGACATTTTGCTGTCTTCATGAATTTGTCTTTCAGAGATAACTAACAAACTGAGGTAGAAAGGAACTTAGGCTATACATAATCCTTAGGTTTCATTAGTGATAAAACGGCAGCAGGATGGAATGAAATAGCTCGGGGCAGTTGTCTTCCTCAACCCCAAGATGTTTGTCTGCAACCTTTCGGATTTCACTCAGCTCTGCATCACCACAAGCTAAAGAAAAGAAGGTAAAGAACCCCAAACGAATGTTTTGTCTCGTAAATGAACCAGAATTTCTCTCATACATTCATTGTAAGAACCCTCTCATGTCTTTTTGAGCTTGTTTGAGGTATTATATAGCCTTACATGGTTTGATGATGGAAATTTCAAATGCAAGCCAAATGCTCTTGTAGTGCTTCGACACAAGCTTATGAGGTACTATACATATCATTATCACTTTCCTGAGTTTTCATCAAAAGAAATAATGGTAGAATTTTACATTTATGTGAAACGCTGTAAATTACTACTGTAACAATATTTTAACAGCGATTACATAATTAGTGTATTGTTTGGATTGAAGTCACCTTTTAAAATAATATTTGTTTCTGTAACTTCATCTATAGTGGAGAGGCTAGTACAGCAACCAAATTCACCTTAAGTTTGCTAAAAAAAAAAAAAATGTTCTGGCAAAAAGAGAGAGAGAGAGAGAGAGAAAAGTATGTCCTTGTTATTGTAATTAAATGATTTACACATACATCAAACCTGTGCAAGGTAATGAAGCCCAACTGTAATTATGTCAATAAATTTCATTTAGCTCAAATTAACCACAACTGTTCACACAGAGCACGAAACAGACACAGCTGTAGAACACCGTTCTAATGGAAAAGAGAAAGCAAGTTTTTTGTCTCATTTTAAAGCTTTTTTCTTTTTTTAATATTTATATATTAGCACATGTCACCAAAGAAGATTGTGAGAAAGAAATAAAAATAAACAGCACCACCTCAGGCACTTGATAGCAACTAAATCTCAAGATCAGCAGAATAGTGTGTATATATATTTATATATATATATGTATATACAAAAATGGGGGGGGCATTGTCTCCAGGTCATTTGAGTTTTAGTGAGCACATAGCGTCAGACACATAAAGCATTTAGTTACTTTATACCAATGGGTGATGTCAACTTCTGTCTAAAGCCTTCAGTGACCATCCCTTTGTTGTGTACGTTTATGTCACCACTATTTGTTAGATTTCTTGTTCAGTGAAGGCCAAACACATATCTGTTTTTATCTGGTTTTATAGAAATTGTGTTTGATGGGTCTCTCTCATTGACTACAACCAAACATTTTATTCCACTCAGTGTACATGTCAAGTTCTTTTTGTGATATGCTGGGCTGAAATTTACAAAACACATTGTCAAAGTCTTGGTAGGACACCGGTCTCATCTGAGTGGGATGGATGGCCGACAAGTCAGTACCAGGAATGCCATGGAGAGGACCTACCACAGCTTCTTGACACAGCTGGGCCACGTCCAGTCCTGAAAAGCCCTCTGTCCTCTGAACCAGTAGTGACATCTCTTTGTCACTAAGACAGTAGTTGTGCTGTGAGAGCAGTTGGCTGATTATCTGGTGTCGTGCCGTCCCATCAGGCAAGGGGATGAGCAGTCGCTTGGTAAAGTACCTCCGTAGGGACTCAGGGATCTCTTCAGGCTTATTGGTGGAGCAGACCACAAGGACATGGTCCTCAGCAGAGGTGAGAATACTGTCAAGCTGCATGAGGAGCTCAGCCTTGAGGCGATTCACTGGGCTCTCGTCACTGAGCTGGGCTGAAAGCAGCAGGTCCACCTCTCTGATGAACAACACAGCTGGCTGGCGACACCGGGCCACCAGGAAAGAAGCCTGGATGATCTTGTCCCCTTCCCCTAGCCACTTGGTCACCAGAGCCGAGCTGCTGAGTCGCAAGAAGGCAGCCCCCAATTGGCTGGCCATGCAATGGGCCAGCAGCGTTCTACCAGTTCCCTGAGGTCCAAATAAAAGGAGGCTCCGAGGTAATGTGGCAAGTCCACTAAACATATCTGGCCTTAAAATGGGCCATAGTATCTCCTCTTTGATGGCTGCTTTGGCCATATCCAGACCCGCGATGTCGCTCCAGTCCACTGGAGGGCCCTGCTGAAGGATTTCTGTGGTCACCATCTCCACCAGGTTGGAGTCAGTGTTCTTCAGTTGTTCCTCTGCAGCATGGATGGACGAGGTAGCCGTACCAATGTCAGGCCCTGTTAGGGAGTGAGAGAGGTGCTGTCTGTGCTCTTCAGTTTGCTCGCTCATGATGGGGGAACCAAACTTGTTGTAGGGCTCACCAGTTCTGAGATCACCCACAGAGCTTTTGGTTGATCCATAAGATGGAGGAGTTAGTGCTCTGCCAGAGTGTATCATAAATTTTCTTTGTTGATCAGACGACATTGGCTGTTTGGTTGGCTTAAACGCTAAAGACGATGCCTCTGCATTCCTATCAAAGGCATTGCCCCTGTTTGAGTCTGAGATACCACTGTCTCCTATTCTGTACATTGGGCTCTGTGAAGAGCGCTGTTGGTTGTAGTTGAAATTACCAAAGCTAGAGTCCATATCTCCATGTCCACTCATGTAGAAAGCTTTTCGTTTTAATGAGTTGGATGTGCTGCCATTCAAAGGTGTTGGTGCAATTGGTGTATGATTATGGGACTGGTAGGTGTAGCCAGGCAGTGTGGAAGGAGGGATTGGAGTAGGAGCTGCAATACCGGACGGCAGATAAGCAGAAGGAGGGGGCGCTCCCCCAGGGCTATAACTAGGGCCAACAGCAGTCTGAGAAGGATACCCTGTTGGAGGATAATTGTAGTTGGGAAGGTTTGGAGACCCAGCATTGTAGCTCGGCACTAAGGTAGGGGGAGGAGGTGGGGGTGGTGGTTGTAAGAGCCCAGCACTGTGCAAAGGAGAGGGATGTGGGGAGGGGAGGGCCGGGGTACTCTGGCCGCTGTAGCTAGAATGCAGGTAGGAGCCGTTGTAGCTGGCAGTATATTCCTGAGAGGGGAGGCCGGAGTGGAGAGTAGTGGCTGTGTGGCTCCCACAGTTACTGCTGGAATAGCTAGGCTCAGACAAGCTGCTGGCCACCCCTGGGGAGCTGCCTATGCTAGCCGACACATCTGTAGGGGGTAGGGCAGCTGTCATTCCAGCTTTGCTCACAGATATAACATCTGGAGCACAGTTCATTGGGTAAATCCCCTCCTGCCAGGACTCATTCTCCGACTTTCGTCCATTCATGAGTCCACCGGTGCTATCGGAGTAGGAACACAGCAGGGCTCTTTCATTTGGGCCCTCTAGGATCCCAGAGTATTTCTCTGCATATTTCTTCAGCAGATTGGATGCAGTCAGTGCAGAGATGTCATCATTTGCCCACGCATACTGGTACGTTCGCTGTAAGTGCCCCCGGTAGGCCTCTACTTTGTGTGCTGGCGAGCGGGTAGTGGATGAGATGTCAAAGTGTTGCTCTGCCCATTGTGTATGCTCTGGGGTCCACTGCATCTTTAGACCTAGATTTTTCGTATAAGGAAGAAATATGTCAAAGTAAGCATTAAATCATGTTTAATAATCATTTTAAAAAAACATTCATTACATTTCTATAATAATCAAATAGTGAATTCATAATTCAATCAGTGTGAAAGAGTCCATAATGCATGAATTGCTTTTTGTTTTTTCTAATTTCTTGGGTGGACAAAAGGTGGCAAATTAAGAAAAAAAGCACAACCTGCACCCTAATAACTAAAACAGAAAACACTACCTGAACACACATCATGTCCAGTGTGAGGATGTTTAGTATGCCGGGATGACCCAACACCTGGTTAGCGTGGTATAATCCACCCAACACAGAGCAGAATGACACAGACATTGCGGGTCAGTCTATAATCCAACTCTCATCTGAGGCATTCTGAGACAGTTTCAAATCTGCTTGGAGGAGAGTAGCAAAGCAATCTTCCTTGGCAGCGCTCTGTTGCTTTCATCACACAAACCCCTCAGCCCAGCATGAATTACATCCACATCCAGTCTGCCTACTGCTTCCTAGTCCACAGAGTGAGGGAGGGGGGAGAAAAAAAAACATGCTTCACTTGTCTTTTTCTCTGCAGCCTCTCTCAGCCTCTCTGTATGGCCCTAAGGGTTTGAATGACATAAATAATCAAGTTAAATCCTAAAGTCAATCTGCAAATAAAAGTTTTCACACATGCTGTCATCTTTTCCTCTGCTTGGGATTATCAGAGGATGTACTATACCCCCAAAGAATATAGACTATTAGAGAGGTTACAGCTCAAAACAATCTGAGATAGTGTGCAGATCAACACTAATCTGAGCAAAAGCTACAAGAAGATATGAGAGGAGATGCATTTACCCAAACGTCCCCTGCCTTACATTACAATGACGCTACATTATATATATATATTTCAGTAGATTAAGTCCATATCAGAGGATTTAGGCAACAAACAGCCACTGTCCAGAGGCAGATTACAAACACAGTGTTTGTCTGCAGATTCCCTCCTGACTCCCTCCCAGCTATTTGCCCACCCGCCACACTAGACACCATGAGCTAATTAGCAGGATGATGCTGCACTAATTGTGTTAATTTACAAGGTTTTAGTCAAAGAGATCCACGCTATGGCTCACATGGTTGTCAACCATCCAAGCTAATGATTAAGAAAAAGTGCCTGAGGCCAAAAAAAAGCCCGGGCAGACAAATATGGTCACCATACTGTGCTGGAACAGAAAGGTTCATGAACCTACAGAAAATAGAATATGAAAAACAAAAAAAGATCACAGGGGACAGCGAGCAAGATGAGAAAAATATATAAAAAATAACAAAAAGTCTTTAATGTAAATCAAATTGAAGAATATATATGAATGGCACCCATGAGAACCGACTACTGCTTTAGACCAACTACATTCTGTTTGATAGGTGTGCGCGCAATGGAGAACGACTTCTTAAGTGGAAGATTAATTTTTCCAGTGCAGCCTGATGTTTTCTCCACTTGTTACGTTAGAATACCTTTTTAACTAACTGTCAAATATAATTAAAAATAAAAAAATCCCCACATTATCGCTGAGAAAAATGTTCCCATCAAAACAAACAAAACTGTATTTGGGCAATAGCGACTAGCACAGTGTTGTCTGCCAAAAAAAAAATCTCAGCCATTCACAGCATTTACTGACACCACAGAACAAGTATCAGGATAATGGTTTTTGTAAAATCATTCAGCAGAGTTCATTAACACTCAAGGCACATTTTGTCAATAACAGCTTATTGAGTGAGATTCTTCTATTACTGTTAATCCTCTCTGAACAATGTGCCACTTTGGACAATCAAAGAAGTGCTATTCGCAAAGTGTACTTGAGATATTTGAGCATCAGGTATTTTATAAAATGGAAACCATCCAAGATGATTATATAAATACGACACACCATTAAAAAACAGACTGAGAAACACTTTTAATTTCTGTATCGAAAAATAAATCAAACCTAAGATTTAGGTTTGGAGTGGCGCATGATATTTTCTCTTTAGTGGCCTCCATTAATACAGAACCTACACAACAAGTAAACACTAAAAAAATAGTTTTAGTCTTGCATTCGAAAGCTGTACAAGAAATAATAAATTGTATTGTGCGCAAGTGTAAAATGGTTCAATGTGTTAACCTGTATTTTATATTATTTAAATGAGAATCAGACGTTTTGGTTTAGACACAGGTTACAGGAATGGACAGCATCCACGCACAAATAGACATACCAATACTAACACATGAATAGACACAAATGCACCCACACACACACACACACACACGGTACATTAGCATAATGATCTTGTACTTTGGTTTTACGGAAAAACGTTGTCCTTTATTCCACCTGCCTGGAAATTCAAATACAACATCCACAGGTTCCTTTGTCTTTCTTTGAAATGGTATAATTACAGAGCCGTCCATTAGTAGAATGTTTTCAGATAGCCTCGGGCTCGAGCTCAAATTCCACTGATCAGCCACCAACAAATACAGCCTTTGTTAGACTAATGTGTTTGTCAATTCATAGATCTGAATGAGCCTCTACGGTAAATTTGAGACGGTGGTAATAAAGGAGTAAATCATCTTTTTGATCCGACATTCATCCAATATTTTTGACTTCTTTTATAGGTTAATATCTAAAATGATCATGATCATTTGAAATCTTAACAGCACAATTTATTTTAGAGTCATCACTGTGACTATTTTTTTTTATATATGTCGTATACTTTATAGATTATCTCGCTCTCATTGAAGACCAGCTGGAGCCGAAATGCGTTTGACATGTGATACCATGGTGTTATGCTATGCTATGGTGTTTAATTTATGGTTCAGTGATCATCATCGATGAAACAGAGATGCTGACCTTTCTGGGAACTATTAATCTGGTAGCCTAGGCCGTTTTTAAGCAAACAAGAGCAGGCCTTCCACTCTGTCCATCCAATTTCCCAGTGCGTAAATTGGACCGCCGCTTGCACAATTCTCTATTCATTACTGTGCCGCTGAAAGGAAACACAGAGGTGGCAGAGCGGTTTTCTTTTCCTCTTTCTGTGTGCTGTGTGTGTGTGTGTGAGAGAGAGAGAGGGAGAGGGGGAGAGAGAGAGAGGAAGAGAAAGAGAGGGAGAGAGAGAGAAAGAGAGAGAGCAAAATGCCTTCCAGGAGGATTCCCAAGCATAAAGAGCTGGACTTTCCTTCCTCTTTTTTGGTTTGGGGGAGGGGAAGGTGGGAGGGTTGAGGGAGAGGGAAGTGAAAGCTGTCGTAATTGAAACGTGGCCTAATCAGACTCATTACCATTTTTACCAATTTGCACCACCAAAGATGCTTATTAGGTAACTGTGTTTAATAAGCCGCTCTTTAGAAAACTAACTGTAATGAGCTCTTTAAAGTCAGACTTGAGCATGATTACGCACTGGAAGTGTTTTGCAGAGCCGAAGCAGACTGGTACATTTAGTCATGTACAATGTCATAATTAAGCTGCACAAACTCTGCACTTCACACCACACAATAGTCCCAGCTGAGGCAGTAGACATGCTGAAAAGTATTTATAATTACTGATCATTACAACCCTGGGATTTTCATCGCTGGACGTAAACATAATTATGGGAGCTTTTGCTTTTATTCTGCACACACAGACCACTCTACTTGACAAGCGTGCAAATATTGCAGACAGACAGTAATTACGTTTATAAATAAAAAACAAGCTCATATTCATATTCAAATTCACTGGAGATATTCTAAGTAGGGGTGGGGCAAAACATTCTAATACAATGTGAAATGGTAATCGGTATGGCTACAGAGTCCCATTCATCTCACATATCAAGTTAAGACTATTTAAACTCAATTTAGAGCTCCATGTGGCAGTAATTCCAATCTTTAGATGGCAGGGTGCCATTTAACCCCTCATTTAGAAAAGATATGCCTTCCTCAGTCACTGTCTTTTCCAGGGCTACTGCCCATACATTTCACAGTCTGACCACCCATGGTAGAAAATTACTATGTCTGCACACTATCAAAGTCCACAGATCCTGGTGGATACTAATCCGAACATGAAAGGTGGAAAACGACTGCACAAGCATGCACTTACAGTATGTTTATTGTAGTTGACCTGGCTGCCAACAGACACCTTCATGTGTTAGGGCCTCTCTTTGTAATCATAATAATACTTGTGATTGTACAGGAAGCAAAGCCAAAGTCCATTGTGACTCACTTCACTTCAGTTTAGTTAAGACAAATTAGTTATTTAAAGCATGCCTGTGTGGTAAATGTCTGAAACACTGCTAAATGTAGCAGAATACCGTGATGAAACTGAGAGTCTGTCACTGCCATTTGGCCGATTACACGCTGTGAAATGTCAACAAGCGAGATATCTATTAACGATTATATTGATTAACAATAAACAAATTATATCAATTTGATAACATTTAACACAAAAGATTAGATATGGAAAAGGAGTAATCCTTTTAATTAGCCCATTCAATAAAGTAATTAATCATGTAATAAATGTTCATCACAACCCGCAAGAGCACAAGAAGTGCATGTTTAGTCTGACAATGACATAAAACTAATCATTGAATGTTGTTAAGGATTTGATATAAAAAAAAAACTGGTGAAGCTGCAACTATATCTGAGGCTTATATTACTTAATTGAATGACTAAGAATAATTACATAACTTGAATCATTTTATGTTGGCAGATAAATTAACAACCTGATCAGTTAACTTTCTTTCAGCCGCAGATATTTCACAATGTATGTTATTATTAAATATAAGGGGAGTTTTTATTGTTTGTTTTAGAAGTTATATTGTAAGTGAGGAAGTGTGCACACTGAAAATGTACAACTTTTGTTTGTTGATTTGAATTTTTGTGTCACTTCCATCACAGTTCAATCAGAGCTGCACTTTTTGCCAGGTGTATGCAAAGAATCTGATGCGTTGATTGGACAAAAACAGTGGCAGGTGGGAAAATACAACATTCAACATTCAAGCAATGAATGAAAATTCTGGAGCAAACTCAGAGACTGATTCAACTGGCACAGACAAAGCATGAGAGTGGGGGCATGCATAAACAGTACACATGAATGTCATTACAATTTATATTATAGCAAACAGTGGTTCCTTGGACGTGTCTGCAGACATCTGATTTGTAACACGTTAATCCTTAATATGACACAATGAATGTTGTATTTAATATTTTTTGTGTTTTAATAATATGTGTTTTATTGGGAACATTTCCATGTCCATAATCTCATTCACATTGTAAAATGTGTCTTCTTTATCAGTAAACTAATCCAGCTTTGTTGATTGGTGTTTTTTAGTATTAAGTGTGACTAATTTTCAGAAATTAAATTTTTTAAATCAGCTTCTACACCTGGATCATGAAGTAAATGAAACATTCAGTGTGGTTCCTGTATTATCAGTTTGTGTATGAAGCAGTGGTATGAATCACTTGTTGCATTCCTGAACAGTTAACATGTTATTTCAGATGCAACTATTCACTCTTGTCACATTACTAAGCCAGCCATTTATACTGCATGCTAATTTAAATTAGTCATTAAACATACACTGTTTTCATACATTCAATTAGAAATGTCATCAACCATAGTGATTTTCATGTTTGCAACACAGGATCACAAAATGAGAGCAACAAAACAAGACTGAAGGCCCTTTTTTTTAAATTAGAAGTTGTTTGTTTTCTACGGGGACAGCCCAACAGTGTGTTGGGTTTTCGGTCACAGGTTTGGACTAGTGCTACCGTCCTAATATCATCACACGAGATTGATTAGGATGGTTCCTGAAGCTGTTTGGCAGTTCTGCATCTGACTAAATGAAATTAGTTTGTTGGATTAAAAAAAAAATCAGATTGACTTAAATGGTCGAAATCATTACTTCAATAGCTCACCATCCCTCTCCATAGAGCAACAACCAAACTGTATGCCATTCTGCCAGGAAGATGATTCACTGCCAAATAATATAGAATATAACAGCTACAGCTACAGTAAGATCCTGCAGCTTAAGTTATACGTGTCTTGTGTTTGTGTAATACACGTTCATGGTGGTTATGGAAAAAGAAAAAGAAAGCTTGCTCCTCTTACAGTCAGCCTAAAAAAAAAAAACCCTAATAGTGCATTAATCTACAGAGCTGCACAATATTTCATCAGCAGCTGTGAGAGCTTGTACCAGAGTAAAACTGTTTGCTGGCACAGAGTCTTGATCATTTGAATAATTCATCTGAAATGTAATGAGAAGATGTAAATGTTCCCACTCAGAAATCATTTCATAATTTAACTGTACAAATGCCCACTTTGGATTTTGAATTACAGTCAAACAAGCCTTAAAAGAGGTAGTACAAAACACACAAGTGTGTACTGTGTATATATATCCAAAGCGATGACAAGCGCAGGCCAACGTTTGATATGAGAGCAGGCAGTACACATAAAAAGTCCTGAGGTTGATGCTGCCATGCCTCTTCATTACAATGAACATGAACACTGTGGTTTATTTGTAGTTAATCCTACAAACACCATCCTGCTGCTGTAAATACTCACAGCAGACCCCATCTCTGCTAACAGGCATCTGAAAATAGTCCCCACCGAAACAACTTTTTAATCCTGTTTGAGAAAGGTTTGTTACATGCTACAGTGCCCACGTGTTTAAGGAAATGACTTTACATCTTTAGCAGGAATGAATGGGCTTGGGTGGGGTTGAGTGACATAAACAGGGTGTTGAACAATGGATTAAAGCTGTTGGTTTTGTTCTTTTCACAGGATTTGGTGACAATAAGAAATCGTGTGCGCATGTGCAGCTGTTTCTTTCTATATATATATATTCAGAGTGATGAAGAACACACACAAGATAGTTACAGTTTTGTTGCTACGTGTGATATACTTCCAGATTATACACTGTTTTGCTACACGGTGCACTAATAACTTCTGGATTCGTTACTTCTAAACAAATTCAGAGAAAGCTTGGTGGTTGTTGGGTTGTTGGTTGGGCTGAGCTCATGATAAACTCTATAGGCTTAGGGGGAAACATGTATATGAAATTTTTCCCTGTAATACAGTAAATTGTGAGGTTCAGAGATTCTCTGAGCTGTCATTTCTCTTTCTCACTGATGCTAATTAAACCATGACTCTTCAGGGCAAGAGGCCCCCGAGGCTACATCTTCCATTACTACCCTAAGTATAGCTAAATCCACACACATGCTAAACTAACGGCTCTCCACACATAAGTAGAACTTGTACACTGAATAAAATAAGACAATTATAGCAGACAGGCTTTATAGTGTTCTGTAGTGCATAATACTGATGAATACTCAAATGGCTTGTTAGTTGAAAGAACACAGTTGTTGGATTCGAGCACTCGGTGAAACTTGTTTCACATGCACAGTAGAGGCAGCGGTTCTGCAAGCCTCTATGAACTTGGCTACTCTGCCTCTCAAGGGATCACTTACACACTTCAAGAGAGAAGAGAGGCAAATTGTGACCTCGCTACATGAAGGCTCATTGACCAAAAGCTGCTCACTAACATCTTCTTCTCCAAAGTCCTGTTACCCTGAGAAGACTCCAATCAAAGGAATGGGAGGAAAAAATCCAAACAGGAAAGTTTTGGTAGCATTTTCTGTTTAAAAAAAAAAAATTTTTTTATCACATTTGGCACATTTTGACTTTTACTGCAAGGCGACGGTTTAATGGCACCAGGAGTCAGTCATCTGATTTTCAAACCAGCAGGCCCTTTCCATCAGGCACTGTTGGAAATTAACAGATTATCTTGTTCACTGGTCCGATTCACAACTGTGATTACTTCACACTTCCAACCATAAGACTTTACAGCCATGTTAACCTGGTTAAGACAGGAAGCAAATCACATTGTAAAAAAAAAAAGAAATCTCATTCTTCACAGTGTGATTTCGAGACACAAATCAGAATGAAAACAGCTAGCTACACAGCCAGTGGCATTACGTCAAGCTTTTACAGAGAAGCTGTTCTTGTTGTTTGCTGACAAAGAACTGTTGGCTGCTTTACACCAATGTGGAAGCTTTTATACATGACAAAATGAATATCGCAACATCTATGCTTTGATCAGATGGTAAACGCAGACAAAGACAACACAAAAGAGCATTTACGATCCGATTGTCATGATGTTCGACTGAACAAGAATAAAAAATAAAGGCCTAATTTGTTTGAATTACCTTCAGATAATTCCACGCAGTCACAAAGAAATAAATTCAAACGCACATGAGGAGTTCAAAAGCAAAGTTTGTTTTGCGCACACAAGGAAAGCCGTGGCCATCTGCCATCCGTATTTATGGTTTCCTTACATGTTAAACTGATTAAAAGTTTAAATTGAACTCTAATTGAAAATACCCAAGTGAACAGAAAAAGGATGTTTGCCTGTAACCACTGGCAGCTTTTCGTCTAAGCATTCTGAAGCATTCTGCGGTATCGACTGCAAGTCTCAAAGAAGGTCACTTCTCCAACACAGGCCAGGCAAAAGGTGAAATGAGACAACTGAAGCAATCTTAGGTCAATATGAAATAGAAATCTCACAGCTATACTGTAATAAAGTTACTGAAGTGAAGTAGTGGAGCCATAAAGGGGAACTTTTACAAGGAAAGAGCTGTCTAGGAGATTGGTTCGCCCACTGGCAAACAATGGCTTCTAAGAGCTAAGGCGGCGTGGTCAGTGGAGCACCATGGTGCTGAATTACAGCATTCACTTTTAAAAGTAAGTTTTGTTTTACAGGGAATTAAGTATTACTTATCTGTATGTATGTTATGTTGCAAACAAGACTTTAAATCCTGATGTGCACTTAAATTTTTCTCACAGTTTTAAAGGGATAAAATCATGAAACGAATCAGATGCTAATGATCTGGATGTTTTTGTGCAGCATTTCAGGTGTGTTTTATTGTATAATTTAACAAGATATGTGGCGTATCTTTTGGTTTTGAACAAAGTCTGACTTTCCTGGTTTGTGGTGAGGGTTGAAGAGAATATCGTGGACACCAAAGTCATTCGCTAAACTGAAAAAAAAAAGCCATTCACATGAATAGGAAATCGTATGCAGAGTGAGGCATTTCTTATGAGGGATTTAAAAAAGTATGCTCCTGCCAGCATTCAACAATCATTTAAGTATTTAATAAATATAAACAGACACAACTAGAATCAGTTCAAAGCTTAATCTATTAGATAACGTGCAGAGAACGAATCATCTGTTGACTGATGTGCAGAGATACCGAGTGAAGCTGCTGTGTTTTCTTTTGAGGGCTACAGCTTACAGTATGTTGTCATCGTTGTGGTAATTGTGACAGTATGTGTTGTCAGAAATTGTTTTGAGGAGAAGATTTTTTGCTCTTTAGTGTAATATGTTTCAACATGAAACAGCAAAGGCAGGGACATTTCATTACAATAATATCCACTTAACGTGACATTAAGGGTGGGGCATTTTTCCATGCATTTTTGCATATGGTAATAACAGCACGGGGCGACTATGGCTCAGGGGGTAGAACGGATCTGTCTGCTGATCGCAGGGTCGGTTCGATCCCCACCTCCCCCTGCCCACATGTCGAAGTGTCCTTGGGCAAGACACTGAACCCTGGTTTGCTCTCCAGCCACTGGGGATGCATTCCTAATTGCCGGTCCCAAGCCTGGATAAATGGGGAGGGTTGCATCAGGACATCCAGTGCAAAAAAAAAAAAAAAGCCTATGTCAAACCAAATACATGGATCATAAAATCTCAAACAAACCCCCATACAAGGACTAGCTGAAAGAAGAAAATCAGAATAATACACTATGAAATTTGTGTAATTGTATCATTGTTCTTGAAATCTGGCTCAATATAGTTCTTGAAAATGGCCATTTAAGCATAAAAGCACAGTCTGTTCTTCCTTTCAAACATTTACCGAAACACTTGCAAACACAAAGACATGAAATGAAACACGGTAAGACCCATTGTGTTATCTAAACTGACTTTGATGATCCAAAAATTAACCAACAATCGTCAGGAGCTCTTTTGTGATCGCTACTAACCCAAACAAAATATCATACAACTAGAAATATAGACCCATCATGAGGACATGAATTTTTTCTCTCCTGTATGATTGGCTTAAACTGTTCCACAATATTTTAGTATGCATGTTGTGGTGGGGCAACACTGTAATTGTTTCAGTAGTGTAATTTATATAAATGTCCATTGGAAACAGCTGTATGAAGCATGTGGATGAGACAGTGGCAGCCTCCAAAGAGTTTAGTGCTTTGATAGAAATGAGGATAGAAGGGCCATGCAATGAAAATTATTCCAGAGAATTCCTTAATAGATTACGAAATGAAGGAAAGAAAAAAAAAAGGGTTAATCTGTGGCACAAAGCAATTGTGAAAAATAAATGAGATAATTAATAGAAATTGAGAGGTAGGCATTTCAAATATTTCTACGTTGTCTTTGTTTACCTAACACCTCTCTGGTGTTATAAATCCACTCCCTGACGTTGGTTTGGAAGGATTTGATGCTACAAAACCAAAAAAATTTTTTTACAATAAATACACACAGCAAACATGTTTCATTAAAGTGACCTCAATATGCAGTTCTTTATGCAGTTTAACGTAATGATTGTTCTACATTGTGCTGCATTTGCATGTTCAGAGTTCAACCAATTAAAAGCTAATTAATTAGACACAATTCTATTAAGAAACAAATCCCACTCATCAATATACACAACCTAGGGTCACCCATTGCTCAAATGTGAATTGGCTCTTTGCACCACGCGGACTGGAGAATAGCACAATAGCACTATTCGAGCTCACAATAAACAGTTTGGCACAGATATATTTGATGGAGCACAAACTCATCAGTGCTGATAGATTTTACTTCCCTGGATAGAAAGCAGGACCAGGAGGTGTCACTTGGACATAAAGCTTTCTCTCAAATGGTCACTATTAGGAAAAGGGCCAGGTGTTCAGTGCCGGCAGCAGGGGTCTGGTGGGGGGGGTTGGTGATGTGGGTGGACGGGGATCAATGCCTGTCCAAATGAGCTTTTGTGCCCCTCACTCCACAAAAAAACATCAGAATATTCATTATTATTATAGTAAACATTTATTGATAAATGATTTAAACTATTAATTTGCAAAGAAATTCAAAATACACAATACACGTTATACAATGATGCCTGATGCTGCTGCTGCTTTTGGACTAGGCACATAAGGAAACCCGACCTGCACCACCAACACAAGAATCTAACAGATCTACCCCTTCAAACTTACAATGGTCATTATTATTTCCAAATGCCAGACCATTTCCCCAAGCACAACAATGTTTACTTCTGTCACTGCCATGCAGCAAGCTAGGCCAGCTAACGTGAAACTTTACCGTCTGTACCATCCATAACACTTAAATTCTAATATTAAATATTTGTAATTCTATATTCTTCTTCTTCCATCACTTAGACCCACCGTGCAGTGCAGACAGAGACAGGCAGAGATTCATAGTTCATTTGATTGTTGTTGGTAGCGTGATTTAGTTTTTTTTCTTTATGTGATACATTAGAGTATGTGTGTGTGTGTGTGTGTGTGTGTGTGTGTGTGTGTTATAATGGGATACAATGGCTTGGCCTTGGATGAGCTTCAATTCTCAGAAAAGGGACACCTCCCCTGTCTCACCAAGCTTAAATTCAATAATGTTACACTAAAAAAAACAAAAAACGTCCGATCTAGGACCATGTAAAAGGGGGTGTCCACCTGTGACAGCGTCCCCTTTATGATAATTGTCTGTAGCCAGCGCTGCAGGTGTTCACTACTTCACAAAGACTCATATGTTACTATATATACACCCAATACTGTAATCACACTGCACAGGATGAACACGTGTTTAATATATGTAACACATTTTAAATACTGTTAATTTCTATGTATGAAACAAATGTCTAAATGTAATTATGTAAGTTATTGCAACTGTGAATCCTACAATGCACTGCCGCAAAAACAAACTATAAATTGAAAAAGAGACTGAGTAAATAAAAAGAATAAAGAAAGTGCTGGAATAAAAAAAACAAATCATATACTTTCTGTATATTTAAACAAGAAGATTTTAAATGTGAAGTTTTATTGTGTCTTTAATTTAAAGTTTGCATTTAGCTCTGATCATTGTACCCAACCAAGCTATTGACTTCTTGCCTGTCTTTCCAGGAAACATTAGTGTGAACGAGCATGTACAAGGAAAAAATAATTAGTATTGGTGTGTGTTCATGTTGCTGTTTTTATGAGGCATATTTCACAGCCTGTTCTTTCTGCAAACCCTTTTTGCAAATTTGATTCGTGGCCTTTACAGAGTGAATTTATAACACTACAAAAAAAAAACAGAACAAGGGTAGTATAATATTCAAAACTGTATAAAAATACTGTTTAATGCAGTCATATTGTCCTGGAAACACAATTAGGTAAACTGTTGAGTTAAACAAGATTTTTAACTGCTTTCTCTGACAAAAACAGTGATAAGCCAACTGTAACAGTAGAAGTGTTTCAGGGCTTGGATGAAATCTTTAAAAAAAAAAAAAAGCTTGCTTGATTCTTCACTGTACACTGGTTGCATGTCTATTTTCAATGTGCCAGCTTTCCGTCTATTTAAATGAAAGCTTAGAAGAGGAAAATAGGCAAACGGCCTGCTGGCTGAAATATGAAATAATAAACAACTACTCCACAGTTTATTTGTTATGTTTTGCCTCCCGTACAGGTTATGTGTATACTGTTAAATAAATCTGCCTCTGGCTAGTGCGAGATCCCTTGATGAATTGTGAACAGCCGACAGTGAAGAGTCTAAGTATCCTGGTCCACTTTTGTACAAGGCAATTCGTACAGCCTTGCTCATTTGGGTATGCATGAAATAACAATATCCTACTGGGAGCATTCTGAGTTTCAAACGTTTGGGGTCAACTACATGAGCAGATTCCACATGTGCAGCCCGTGGCCACTGAGGTCTGGAATCTACCTCCCTCCTGGCTGGGTGACGTTGCATGTTCTATTTCCAGACCGAGGGTTGAAGTGAGGCTGCAGGGAGTGTAACACTGACCCACATGACCTGTGGCCTAGAAAAGCTGCCTGAAGCTCTGCACTAAAAACTCCTCACTCCTTTGCTACAGCCCTTTCAAAGGAAAACAAAACCTTTGCACATAGCATGTGTCTTTTCATGCCAAATGATTTGCATCCTTTTTATTCACATCTTTGACTTGTTGTCAATGTATTCCGTACTGTTGTGGAGCCTGATGCTCACTCTCCGTCTCAAGTCTCAAGTGGGAAGAGGGAAAAGAAGTCGAAGAGGCAAAACTGCTTTACTTTCAGGCCCAGTGTCTACAGGCCACATGTCTCCAGTCATCTGTCACTAGTTTACATACATACTATGACACTTCCTCTCTCTGTGGGAACCCGTTGTCACCACTTGGCCGCCAGGAGAGGCTGACTGGGTGCTAGATGGGTCTCCCCCAGGTACCTCTAGGGAGCCACATTAGGCCTTGCTGACAGACTGACAGGCACACACACACACACACACATACACACACATACACACACATATACAGTCCATCCCTTACTCAAGCACTCCCTCCTCCTACAGTACGCCAGCTCACATGCTCCCAAGGCATGGCACACTTTGCATAAAGCAGTGACTTTGCTCTACATCAATTTTTTTCAGACACAAAATTATTTTTCACCCCTCTAGCCTCTACATGCTCCATGGAAGTTTTGAAATGAATAATGGAAACAACAGAGCTGAAGACTCGTGGGATCCATTTAAAGATGTGGGAGAGGTGATGCAGTCAGGGTTTGGATTGCAGAAACATCACGCTCCAAGTAAATGAATCTATTGTTCTGCACAGTATAGAAATGTTGCTATAAACCACGTGCAGGCCTATTAATGTCTACAATGACATAATGTTAATACATTTTCCTTTAAACCAGGAGAGCATTAGAGGAACAAAATATGACAATAAAAATACACTTTTAGTTTTTATTTCAGCCTAGGAAAGAAATGATCTGGGGGCAAATGAGCTTTGAGCAACAACAAGCTAAAAACTTGAAACCATTCTGCAGACGTCTTATTCCTGCAGATGTAATAGTAGATTGCACGCTGCAATCGAAAACCTCTTTAACCAGAACACAAGCTTTTGTTTAGTGCACACAACATCCTAGACAGCGCAACTGGACAAATGGCTTGATTTCCGTTGCTATGTTTAGCTTTTCTCAGCAAAACCTACGTTTGGTATTTCCACCTTGCCTCCCCTGATACTTAAAGTGGAAGTGAGCGAGCGAGCGCGGGGCAGTTCACTGTAACAGCTATTTTAGACCATGCAAAGTCAACACGACTCCCTGAGGTGATTTCCTGATAATGAACACAAAAGAAGTGTCAGCCCTCATGAAGCTTCTCTGATGATGCTGAACTCTTGAGCACTCTTTTTTTTGGGGGGGGGGGGGATTTTTTTTTGCACTCTTATTTTTCTGATTTAAATTAATCTAATTCCTTGTGGACTCACAACAGCGATTGTCAAGTAGGCCACACGCCAGACAACAAGACTTCTAATGACTATTCACTTATACTGTGCAAGTGAGACTTAAGAAGAAAAAAAAAAAACGCTTTAGGAATTTAAATTGTCTACATGTATTAATTTACCGGTGATCATTTTCTTATTGTATTATATTTAAATGTTTCTGCATGCAGAAATTGTTCAGAGTCTTAGGTTGAAGAAAACAAAAGGTTATTTGTGGTGTACGCAGTTAACTAACACGATACCTTACACCTTAATAAGCTGGACACTGTAACAACAATACATAACACCACTGACCATCCCCAAATCTCCAGTCGCCCTGCCTCACTTCTGCGCATGCTGCTGTGGTGGTGTCACAGTGCCACTGCAGACACCCGCTGCCTTGCCGCAGCCTGACACCTTAAACCTCCATGGCAGCATATACTCACCCCTCTATCCCCTCTTCCCTTCCCTCCGCTCATCCTCCTCTCCCTCCTCTCCACACCATCAGGCAGACCTCAACCCATCCTCTCCCCATCCCTGGCACTCAAGGCTCCCTCTGCCAGCACCTGGCACAATGCCAACCTGTCAGCCACCCCGAGTCCACGGAGGATGAATGAATCACTGAGAACTTTGCAAAAACCACTGATGGCTCACATCTCGTCTGATCATCGTTTTAGCTAATTGTCTCAGATATCAATTTGAGACAATTAGCATGGGATGTGATGAATGGGACAATGAAAAGCAGTCAAAAGATTCATTTTTATATTCAAAGCAAACCCTTGCATGCTCTTGGATATAAATATCAAAGTTAATTAAAGCATGTATTCCAATATATGAATTGTAAGACTATTGTATTGTCATACAATGACAAAATGAAATGGTTGACCTACAGTTTTATTCTGTGAGAAAATGTGTTTAAATTCTTACATATTTTATCTCCTTTTAAATTTAGAAGAAGCTACATTTCTTGTAGAATGAAAGCAGCGGGATCACAGTCTCCCTTTGTTATCTTAATCAAGGGGTTATTTTGATTAAGACAGGTCAGCATCAAGAGAAATCTGAGAGTTTGAATTTGAAGAAAATACACTTAAAACACGTAGCACTTAGATTAAACCTAAAAATGAAGCTGACAAATGTGGTGTGGTGGAAAAAAAAAAAGTGGTTCTCTAGTTGCATGGGTGTTCAGTCTAGCTAGAATGGCGGCCTCGATTGCCAGATTAGTCAGACACTGTTATGTGTGAACACAAGAGGAATTTCAATACAGCAAAATATTGAGTTTTCTCTTATCCTCTTGTGAAACGCTTGCTGCTCTCTCACAATACTCTAGAAACTCCCCAACAGCACACAATAAAAAAAAATAAAAAAAAACACCTTGGAAGAAGGACAGGAAAAAACACCTCTCTTCACCAAGGTTATTCAATGATAAGCAACAGTGCTCAGGCACACAATGACGGCTCAAAGTGCCAGCTATTTTCAAAAGCCTTGTAATTATAGATTTTGTTAATCATAGTCCTTGAGGATTTGATATTCACTACCTGAGAGTAACAGTAAATAATCTCACTAAAGACATCATTTAACGATACGAACGCAGATTCAGTCATATGCGCTGTGTGTTATGATTTCTTATGGATAATGCCACTCCATTCAGACCTACATATTACGCTTTTGGCCACAATGCTACGTTATAAAATGATTTTGAAGGGATGTAGAGAAGGCTACATTAACAAGACAAGATCTGTGGAAAATTACCTTTTTTTTTTCTTTCTTTCTTTTTTTTTTTTTTTTGCGAGATGCACACACATGCTGCAAGACTTCAACTTACAGCCAGGCAACACTCTAGGCGTAGTCTATCTTTGCTGAACTAAAGATAAGAAAATCTCCAATCTTTCTGGCCACTAAAAAAAAAAAAAAAAATCAGGAATTTAGCATGTCTAATTAAAATGTAAACAGTGTAATGAGGACATCAGTGATTTAGGCAAATGTCTCTCTGGCTGCCACTGGGGGTATGATAATTACAGAGGCAAATCTATGAATGCACATGAATCTCCTACAAGTCCAGATTAAAAGCCTTAGTGCTAAACCTAGTTTAGTACACCTGGGGATTGTCTATTCTAGCCAATCCCCAACAGGCTCGGAGCTGCCTCGTCTCCTTATGAGTGCAGAGACACCTCATGTGAAACAAAGCCTCTGTTTCAATGTGTTGAAATGAGGAGACCAAGGAGTTTGAAGGCAACAAATGCTATTCTCTGCGTAAATAATATGCCCGGCACACATGGCCTGAATAAACCAGCCTTCCAACATGAGTCATGAACATGTTTCTGTCATAATCAGTTATTTAGTAAAACCCTAAGCTCTATAAGTACATTGCGCATTATGGTATGGATCATAATAACAGCATGGGATGCATGTGTGATAGATTAGTTTCGTACACAAAGATATAAAGAGAGAAGAAGTCAAAGGAAAAAGAAAAACATGCACAAAGACAAACAGGCATGCAAGCGCACATACAGTACGTGCACACATACATGCACATAATCCTTAAATATAAAATGATATATGCTATCATACAACCAGAGGAGCACAGTGAAAGATGAAATGATTCCCAATAGGCAACCTGTGTTGTTTTATCCACTATAATGTGTTTAACTAAATTAAACTGGGAGAATTTTGTTTGAGATTTGAGAAAAAACAAAACAAAAAAAAACTGCATGACAGTCCTGTAGCTAGGAGACACATGAAGTACAAGCAGCCAATGGTAGGCACATGCATTTTAGAAAATGTCTATGCCATATGCTGTCACTCAGAGGAAAAAAAAAAAAAAAACAAGTCTGAGCAGACAGTCGCTGTGTCTAAATGAGATGGTAGGAGGAGGAGGTGGGGGAGGAGGAGGGGGAGGAGGAGGGAGAGAAAGGGAGGATGTCAAGGATTCATGGTCCTTCATCTTTGCAGTAGAGCAAACACGTCCCTCAGTATAGCAACAGACAGCTGCCTCCACTTTCTAATGCAGTCCAACTTAGATCACTGCAAGAATTGTCAGCGTAGAGAGAAAACACACAAAGATAACATAGCAAGCTGCCATGAGGGAAACGACAGAGATGTGGATACAAGAGAGGGAGACGAACAGCGAAAGGGAGAGAGAGAGAGAGAGAGAGAGGGAGAGAGGGGAGGGAGGGAGGAACACGTAGAATACTTAGAAGAAAGGCTGGAGTTTTTTGTCCCTTCTGCTATGTTACTCCATTGGGAACTCCTTCTCTTTTTATATGAAAAACACTGAAGTAACCACTTAACATATTTGCTTAAAGATGACAATCCTGCACTGATCTAGTCAAAGTGCTGGACGGGATTTCTTGTACTTGCTGACAAATAGATCCATCTGTAAAGATGAATATTTCATCGATTCACAAAAGCATTGCAGACATCCCAGGGGGTGTTTACAGCTATAGGTATTCAAGGAGCTTTAATCGTCATCATTAGTGCACATATATAAAGTGTCGGCCCTGTCATATGCCGCTTCTCTCCACTAATGGTTTATGTAATATCTGTCAATTTTAATGATCGTTAATAGAGAATTCAGATTATAGACAGAGCGTTTAGAGGTGCTAACTTCTTTACACAGACACACGGCACCATCAAGTGCTTTTGTTTTTGTTCTTGGGCACAGCTGTATTAAGTAACCTGACAATGAATCAAGCGTATGCTTTACGTTATAATAGTCATAACAGTAGAAAACAGTGAATGTCTAAAAACCCTAATTTGATTTATGTGGTGCCGCTAGTACACAACAATAAATATGAGCATTTAATGCAACATATTTAATAGAAAAAAAAAACATTTAAAAATTTCAGAATTACTTTGGAAATGTGATTTCTTTTTTTTTCTTTCAATATGTCGTCGTCACATTAAACAAGGTGCACTGCCTGCAAGCAGTTCCTTTGTCAACACCACACGACTAAATATAACAAGTACGAGTATTTCTATATCCTGGTGTTACTGGGAAAAAATAGGTGGATGCTGTTATTTAGTACTCCAGACAGCGTCTTGTTAGTATTTACAGTCATTCTTAAAAGTGTAGAGTATGTGTGACTTCCAGTGAAGAGGGTGATGAAAACAGGAGGGTCAGCATCTGTTGTCAAATTCGTCTCAGAGATTCATGTCAAGCAACAGCTTAGATTGCTATCATAAGTGCTATCCTATCAGAAATAAACAGAGCTGTCAGCTTCTTTCCATGCACACTGGAGGTGTCTGGGGTTAAGTAAGGACCTGCAAGAATCCCCTAACACGCTGTAGGAGATCAGACGTGGAACCCTTCCAGGGTTTGAACTGTGATAAATATCCTCAGGTAGTACTTGATAATTAAGATATTTATCATGGAAGATCTGAGAGAAATGGTTGAGAAATGAACGAGATTTGTTTCTACTGCTTGTCGTTTTTTCAAGATTGACATACTCTCATATATAACTTCTACTAAAATTAAGCGTCATCATTGTGATTTTTAAAGTTATGCATATATATAATAGTTAATTTAGTTCAGATTGGGAGTATATGCAAGCTGTGGATACAGATTTAAATATAATTAATTGCTCCAAGCTATTTGCCATCCAGTTCAGTATCCATATCTGAACAGCTCCAATCAAAGTTCTTTTGTAATAAAAATACCCATCGTGCATGCATGTGTGTGTGTGTGTGTGTGTGTGTGTGTGTGTGTGTGTGTGTGTGTGTGTGTGTGTGTGTGTGTGTGTGATGGGAGGGAGGGTGGGGGTATATGAAACACATAAAAATCTGACCAATAAATTTAATACCCACTTTACAAAAACACATTACAACCAAACACTCAAACATAATGAACGTGGTAGTAATGTACATTTTTTTTCCCCCCTCACTGAGTGACGAATGCTGCAATGCTGTTATTTTTTTGAAGAGGAATGAAAACATACTTCAGCTCACTGCTGATGATGTTAATTTCCTCTCAAAGCAAAACATGCAAATGAAATGTGTGAACACAATTAAGTAAATTGTTCTATGGAGGTGGGAAAGGGTTCACGCAGGACAAAGTGTTTGCAAAAGAGAGAGACAGCACACAACTTGTTACTTCTGCTGACTTTGTATCCATGTTCAGATCCATTTACTGGCTTGTCACAAACCATTTACACTGGGACGTGGATAACAGCTATTTCTGACGCTGCCTTTGTGCTAATTTGTTAGCAAATCTCATTTTCTGTCACTGGTGAATTGTTATTGAATGCGAAACCAAATAAAAAAACACGTGAACTTCATAAATGACACTTAAAACAAGTGTTAGATTTCCTACATCACGTCATTACATATGCAATAATAATATATTAATTGAACACAAGGTGTAGTTTGCAACCGGTACCAGATAATTGTGAAACTGTGACACTGAAATGATTTCTGTATGCAGTTTTTTTATATAAACAACAGGCATTTCAACAGAGGCAATAATTTTCTAAGGATTTACAAGAGATCCTGAGCTACAGCCATGTCATAAATTTGAAAATGAATGACATTTAAAAGCTGCCCTGAGAATATCTTCTATAAATTCTTTTAAAGGCAACTATTTAATTTATGACATAAAAAACTGTCTACAATCCAAATTTGCTATAATAAATACACATCCATTGTCGGGGGCTGTTGGTGTCATGCATGCAGAAAATATGAAAGCAGTGCAACGAGAAAGAAAAAGCATGCAGAAAATATGAAAGCAGTGCAACGAGAAAGAAAAAAAAAAGTTAAACTGCACATAAATAATGTCAGTAAGAGAAACCAAAGCAAATTAAAATGAGAGAGGGGGAGGAGGAGGAGGAGGAGGAGGGGGGGGGATACTTCAACCTTCACAATTAATGACATAATGTACTCTTATCTCTGGACTGTTATTCATTATTATAACCCAGATTTAAGTAAAGTTTTGAAGATGAACCAAACATGCACAAAGAAAAATAATAATTAAAAAATAAATTTAAACAAAAAACACTGCAACCTGTTATAATATGACAAATATGGAACATTCATGAGAATTACAAAATGAACATACCATAAATACTGGTGCTAGTGATCATGTCTTCAAGCCTAAAAACAAGAGGAGAGGGGAAAACAGCAGAATCGGAATTTTCACGAGGAGGAATTCCAAAGGTTGCTTCTCATTACAGGCACTTTTTTCCTGCAGCTATCGGATTTCACAACTTAAAAAAGAAAAAGACGCACGCTCTCCTTGTCCTTTCCTCAGGTATTCATTTAGGTCATGTAATTAAGGACAAGCGAGTAAAAACACACGCGAGGATTTTTTTCTTTATATAAAAAAATTAAAAAAAAAAAAAAAAATACAGCCCTGGACGGAGACGCGAAAGCCACACAGGCACGGCTGGAGCCTGTCACTTCTTCTTGCGCGAGTTGAAACAAGAGAATAGGAGGCATGCGAGAGACTGTAGATGACATAAAACACACATTCTTCATGCCGCCTATTAGAGGAAGAGGCTAAACCAGCGTGATGCACCCCCCTCCCTCCCTCCTTTTACTTTTTTAAAATAGATTACTTGCCAGCAGTTGTCCCACTAAAAGCGCAATGACAACCCATCTATTAACCCCCCGCC
The DNA here is from genome assembly GCF_000972845.2 of Larimichthys crocea. Taxonomy (NCBI): domain Eukaryota; kingdom Metazoa; phylum Chordata; class Actinopteri; family Sciaenidae; genus Larimichthys; species Larimichthys crocea. The sequence goes on from NC_040028.1 coordinate 13,808,429, forward strand.
TGCGGTTATCGCGGCAAGTTTTATTCAGCCTGACATGCAAAAACTTCTCGATGCAGAAAGTTATTTAAAGAGGCTGCTCCCCCCGGCTGCATATATATGTAAAAACCATCTCCTTTAAACTGCAGAGAGCGAGATTGTAAATTGTAATCAAATCCCGGAACTTGCTTTTTGGAGAATGCAGAATTGACTGTCCGCAGACTGCGCCGCAGATCCGTGATGCGCGACACACACACACACACACACACACACGGTCTCTCTCTCTCTCTCGGCGAGCGTTTGCGCGCACAGGGCTGCTCCGTTTCTCCTTTTTTTTTTTTTTTTTTTAATTGTCAACACATCACTGATAAGACAGGATAAAGACTTACCTGTGTAGGTGACAGGGGCAGCGTCAGGGTTTATAGTACCATCGATCCGGTGAGTGCGCAGATGAATGGCTCGCGGAGGTTAAGCGTGGCTGCTCGCGATTTGAAACCATTCCAAGTTAGTGAGGGGAAGACTGACCACAGCCTCTGCCATGTTGGAATTCCAAACCCTGGACAGCTGCTCCACTGACTGAAGGCAGCACGCTGCACACTGCGCATGTTCTCTGCAGCCGGAGCCAAATTCAAAGGGAATCAACCTTAATCAGCAGCAGTTCACAAGCAGCCTATTGTGAGTCCGGCTGTAGGTTATTCTAACGCGTTAATAGTGAATGTGTGCACGCTCTACATGGAAATCTTCTGTGTGTATCTATCTGCACCACATGACACAAACTGCATGTGTTGCATTATATCTTACAGCTTTTAAATGCATTGTTGTCTCTTTGGAAAATTCTTCCACCAACTGCTCGATAAGCCTTGTGTAAAAATAAAATAAAAATAAACTAGAGCACAAAGGAAATCAAGTGGCAATCTCCGTCTAATATTGTAAAGTGCTAAAAACTGTAATATCTAGAACGGCCACTTGAGGCTGGCTGCACAAGTGAGTCAGTCTCCATAAGCGTTCATGTTAAAATGTCACTTTACAGCAGAAATAAACATGTTTACAGCCTGGTACAAAAAACAGTTTTGGTCTCTGTGGCAAATTTCACCGTCCATGACAACTGTACTCACCTGTTCAAATGATATTAAGGCTTAAGGTTCTGCATAATTAACAGCATGGCTACTTTGATAGATAGGTAAGTTGCAGATGGCTTGAGCATCCAGGCATCATTCAGCCTGCCAATGATCCACATCAATATTTAGATTAACCAGAAGGCAAAAAAAGCAGTACATTCAACATGGCAGCGGCAACAATGACATATTTGATGGAAATAAGTTTATTTGTTTTGTTGCCGAGAGTTTAACGAGAAAATTGATACCACACACGATATGTGCCTGCAAAATATGAAGCCAGTGTAATTATCTGGATAGCTTAGCTTAGCATAAACTCCAGGAAGTCACTGGCCTGGCCAAAATATAGTTCTTCTACACACTAGTGTAAAATTTTTAAGTTGTTGTTCACACTATTTTGGGTTTAATACGATTTTAGTGAGCTTCAGAGGTGCTGGCAGGCGGTAGAGCGGAGCTAGCAGTTTCCCTTTGTTTCCAGTCTTTATGCTAAGCTAACTAGCTACATATCTGCATGACATGTGAAAGTGGCATCAATCTTCTCATCTACATCTCTAGAAGGAAAATAATCGTAACTCTTTAAAAAGGTTTTGTCCAGATTTATTAAAAAAAAAAAAAAAATATAAAAATCTTTATTCCATTCAATGATTGATATTCTCCAGCTCCTCTCTGTTGTCTGTACATGGCCTTGAAAGAAGGGGGTGATCTCTTCTCCTCTGGGGAAGTGTTGCACGAAGACCCTGGTTAGACACATGATATGAGGATCGGCACCAAAAGTCCCATTATGCCCTCTCATATCCATACCCAAGGCCCTAGGAGTGATGCATTGATTCAGCCTTCAGTACTCCCTTGACTGTACCATGCTAATTCCAACTACGTGAGCTCTTTAGAGAAATCCTACCCAAAAGGCAGGACGCAGAGTAGCCGCTGAGCTGCTCTGGACAATGACAGTTTAAGCTTGTACACTCCAGTATCATTCCCTGTCATCATCGTGGTGTACGCTGAGACAAAAGCGACTGCAGATTTAGTCAAAAACTGTCCAAGATTTAAACCCAAAAAAACAATGAGAAAATGATCATAATAACAACAGCACGTGTTTGATTCTTATTTGCTCTGCTGCTCATTAAGCGAGGATGCTAGTGCTCATCAGAATTTTCTAACCATGGTGGAATAATGTCCTGCTAATGCTCAGCTGACTCGACCAGAAGTGAGTGTCCACGCTTGTAGGAACAGCCTGTGAAAATCTCTGTGTGCTCTGGAGGTCACGGTGAAAACAACAGCAGTGCATTTCCAGGTGTAGCCACGTCCATTGTCTCCTTCCTCATATGGGCATGTTCAGTCTGTGCCTTTGTCCTTGTGTCAGCAGGCAGGACATTCTAAATTATTTTGCTCAGCTGCCTCCCTGAACTCTTGCTACAGCACGTCAATACACACATCATGCAGACACCCGCACATGCAGCCACGGGGATCACAGTTCATGACCGTCACACACTTGAATCCTCCTTGACACATATCAAATCTCGAGGAATAATAATAAAAATAAAAAATAAAAAAGTTAGCCAGCTGCTATGATTCTGTGTGTTAGAATTTCAGATCTGTCATAATTTTGTTAAGGATTACTTAAAAAGATTTTTTTAAAAAAAAAGCTGAATTTCAGAAAAACGACAACATTGTAATCACTGTTTGAAAGAATAAAAGCTGAATGAATGTCATACACACACACACACACACATATATATATATATATATATACACACACACACGTAGTGAAATTGTTCGTTTCCCCAGGAATGAGGTTAGGGATCTACGCAGCACGTGACTGGCTGTTTTTTAACCTTCTGCCTACAGACTCTTATGTCATGTGTGATCACTTCAGCAACGTTGCTAGGCGTTTATTGTTTTTGCCACGAAACACTGACTTTGGTGAAACCAGCTGCATCGTGCCTTTTCCTCACAGGAGCATGCATCTTGATGTAACAAAGGCTGTTTTTTTTTCTCCCGATCAGGTGTTTGTAGAATTATTGACTCATCTTTACAGCAGTTGTTGTTAAAAAATTGCGTAATACTAACAGCGTGAAGCATCAATCTTTAACCAAAGTAAAATTATTTATTGAGTGATTCCACTGCCACTGAAAAGTGACACTCTGACTGTGTTTATGTTTTCTATCATTACACAACTTAACCAAATCCAATTTGAGGCTTTTCATGGAGTAAACAACATTTGCTGAGATGCTGTACTGTATCTCTGGGCTATCAGAGAGCAGCGATCCTCATCAGGAATAGAGATCTTTGAGTAGAAATAATACACACACTGAGGCTGTCTAGTCAGAGCAATGAAACATTTTTACGACAAAAGAGCACCAGCTATTATAAGAAAGATGTGCAAAAAGCACAAAATTACAGGCTTGATTTCCCACATTATTTCAAGATCTGTATCCAAGTCCCTGTATAGACCAGGGCTAAAATCCTAATAGGGACAAGCTTGAAGTGAATAGAGCCCACAGAGGATAAGCTACTAAATCTTGCAATAAAAGCAATGTGATTTACAGTAAATTCCACAAGGCTGACAGTGCCACAGCTGAGGGCATAAACACTCCTTTCAATGCTGCGCCTCAGTTCTGTCTGCTGTGAACTACAATCACACAGGCATGCTGCTCGGCAGTGGTGACTTTGATAAATCACCAGGAAGTCCCACTGTTGGCTTAAAACTAGAACTTGTTCAGTTGCAATTCTGCATTTGTCCCTCTTTAATGTGTATGGAAGTGGCTTTAGCAGTAATCTGTCAGTGATTGATTAGGTGTGGCCAAATCCCCTCTCCGTTCTCCTCTACTGGCTCACTGTTCAGCCACAGCTGTGTATTTACAGAAAGATGGCTGTATTAGGGGAGAGGCTGCCTTATTTACCTGCAACATAAACATAGTTACTTCCACTTGGACGACTATAACACGCAGGATGACCACCAGTAAAACAAGAAACGAGAAGTGACATGTTTTTGTTGGTGCTGGATTCATGCACCGATGGAGAAACAAACACACTTAGACCTAGGGCGGGTTTGTTATGGGAAGAAGAAATCACATCTTAAACTGTCATCCATGTTTGTAATAGTCAACAAACTCACCAGTGTGAAGTCTAGACGGTCAACTATTATCTTAATGCGATTGCAATCACCCTTTATCCTGTGAAAAAATATAACAGAAATGTATGTAACTATTAAAACATATCTTTTGTATGTGACACAAGAGGTTGAAAAAGCAATTTAGACAGGGTGCTGGATATTGATCACACTTACCAGCAGATCCATTTTAATTAAATATTAAGAGAGTGTGCAGCATTGATAGCAAGTGAGCAGCAACTGTTTCTTGCTTTTCTTTTGCCGTCATTAAAAAAAATAAAATACAAATAAATTATACAGACTAAAAAAGAAGACATGCTTTAATAACACTCACATGTAATTAGACCTGAAGTATTAAAGCCGGGTTATCTGAGATGCATTTTGTATTCAAAGAATATTTTAGTTATTTTTAAAAAAGAAGGTCTGAGTACGAACATCCGTGCATGAATTTTAATGGAGATACTTAAATGGTAATTATTCCACTCAGGCTCAAACGTAGGTAACAAATGGAATTCAATCAGTGTCCGTGCATAATGATGGTCATTAGGAGAAAGAAAATAATAATGACATCCTATCTGCATTAAACCTGCAGACACTTTACACAATGATCCTGCAGCCATTATTGATCTCCATGGAGATAAGCAATTGTCACTTTTCAGCATTGTGCCTGAATGTTAAATACAGCTCATTTTGTTTTTCTGCAAACTATTTCAGCCGACACTAAATTTTCATTTAATTTACTTCACTACTTGAAATCCTTGGTCCCATTCCACATGATTATAATTTTGGTTCATTGTCACAGCTGCCTCCTACCTTACCGCTGTTTTCCCCTCCGCTTCAAGGTTTCATAAGGCTCGCATAAAATGAACATCAAACCTGAAGGCGCTACTCTTTCCTGATACTGTATGGAAGTGTGCTATTTGTAATGCCATGCAGCCATCAGGAAATCAATGCACCCTTCCTCCCCTCTTTATACTGCATTATGTTTTACAAAGTAAAACTGAAGGCAAAATGCCTGATAGTTGAAGCAACATTCATTAGCTCATAAATTGGATAGCGATATAAAAGCAACAGAGAGAGAGAGTAAGATATCCAGCCTTCAAGCAGATATGTCGTGTCTACTCCAAAGACCCTTTAAATAACACAGTTTTCATCTTTTCTGTAACTCATTATTAGTTGAATATCGTAACAGTTGCTTACACATATTGTACAGTAGGCAGCATGCATTGAGTCTTCTCCAAGATGGCCACTTGGTTGAATAATTAAATAAGATCTCCAATCAAATGATCCATGATTTGCATGCCTTCTGTTGCCAACTAGCTCCATCTGTTTGGTTTTGAGAGCTCTGACACTGTGGCTCGTGTGAGTGAAACAGCAATAATGTAATTGTGGATGTGACAGATACACCAGATGATGCAGGGACTGTTCGAAAGTCTGGTCCAAGGCATACTGTACAGCACGGTGTCATATGGTCTGCAAGAAAGCATGACAAAAACAGTTTCATAAAGGTTCCCCACCGTCTCTTCATCACTCTTAACTTTAAAGAGCCTCCTCAGTGACTTGCTCATTCATGCAAATTCAAGCTCCCCGATACAAGAACGGTGTTTAAAGCATCTCTTCTTGCATGCATCACAAAGTTACTGTGTCTTAATTGAATAGCAGGCTTCAGAGCTTGGAGGGTGAAGGACAATAGTAGCAGGGCCAGTTTGGCTGGGTGCCAGTGGACAATGCAGAGCAGGCCTCAGCTCTCAGCAGCAGGCAGAGCCCATGCCGGAGTCCACATCAGGAGAGACAGCCTCTGCTGCTTTGATGGATCTGTCATAGCAGCCAGTGTCTGCCCTCAGCTGGGGTTCAGGTATTCACCACCAATAACATGTTACTATCGCAGGTTAGGCTCTGAGTGTATTTTTTCTCGTTTGTCTCCCTTTCCCGATGTGTCTGAAGGACAATACAATATCTCCAGTTACTACCATAACTCATCCCCAGTTGTATTTTGCACTTTTTTTTATACTGATTTATCTATTTTAACCACTAATGCCAAGGTTATTCAATAAAGTCTCACATTACCTATCACAATCTCATGCTTTTTTGCCCAAGACTGAAGCCCACTATCATCACACAATGTGATTTTTAACATCCTGGTTGATGAAAATTATTTATTATTCTATTAATTAATTTTAATAGAATTTGGCCATCATTTGTATCAGTTATTACGGGGTTAACTATAGAGATAATACTTTGCATAAAAGCAAGTTTTACTATATAAAAAAGCAAAAAAAAGCAAAAGCACATTGGTGGTTATTGGACATGTTGTTTCTTGCCGGTTCAGCTGTGAACCAGTGTATTTGTCATGCATGTGTGTGCATACAGATTTACCATGAATGGACATGTTCTGTATGTTATGTTGAAATATTATTGTTAAACTGGAAACCTTTAACCCTTTCTGTGGGTCTTTAGAGCTCTGGGACCATTTTACACCCCATCAAATGTATTTATCATACTCCTAGTCCTGTCTATCCCTCAAACTGTTTGATTTTAACATTTTCTGGTGTCAAAATATCATAATTGGTGAACATCAGTGTTCTCTCTATAGAGCTATAAATCTATAGAGCCCTCATGGATGAGTATCTCTTCATTTTCAAGGTATGCCGACAATATCGACAATGTTGTGGTTCCTTGTTTAGCCCTGCTTACTGTCCCTGATCCTATAAAATAAGACATATAGGGTGCAACGCTTCTTGTTTCTATGTTAGGTTACTGTCGCAGTAATGGTGAAACCACATCACAGTGACACTGCAGACGGTTCTGACAAGAAAAACTCAAATAAAAAACTGAAAATGAAGATAAACCTGATGGAAACGATAATGAGGGTTATATATGTTGTGCAAAGTGATCATTCAGCTGTTTCTCAAAAGTAAGAAACAGAAAAAACAGCAGCGCCAGCTTAGATGTCATGAGCCTTGTCAAGTAGAAGACTGCTGCATGATTATGATGTATTATCCAATATACAGCTGTTTATATTTAAACACAGAAAATTATGTATTTTTGTGATGAAAGACATCAGTAATCGTCTGTATCTATAACCAAACTTTTTTAAAATCAAATTTAGGGGTTAATAATTATACCTATGTTCTAAAAGTTAACAATATATTTGTATTTAGCTTCATCTCTAAAGATCTAAAGTATGTATGCATGTGTTAAAACCTGTCTGATTAATGTATTCTAGTGTAAAGCCACATCTCAGTAAAGTAAAATATCATGACAACCAAATAAATCAAAAATAAAACTCCTGTTCCTTTTATTCTTCCGTTTCAGGGAACCAAAAATAGACTGAAAAATCATTAACAGCTACAAAACATTTATGTACACACATGTGGGAAACGTCCGAGCTTTATTCACAGCAGCCTTGTAAAGCACAAACAAATGCGAGAGAAGCAGAGAGGCTTGTGAAACGTAGTGCCTGGAGTCGGATTCATTTTGCAAGGCAATGCTTTTCCAAACAGCTCCAAGACTTCCTGATCGGCTGTAATCCCCAGCTTTCACACATAAGTCATTGAGAGCGATGGAGTCCCCTCTGTTTACTCACTCCAAACCAAATGATCTTTCACAAGTAGACCACTTCAGATGTGAAATGGAATTTGCCAGGGTGTTCTATCCCGAGTCTATTTCTCTGTACGCTTTACCAATTCCCAAATAGGGTTCAGTCGCTCACAGGTAATGTCTGTGAGGATTGAGCCGGGCTCCTCTGCTGTTTTAATGGCCCACGGGAAAAGGTATTTGATGGAGGTAAAGAAGTCCTCTTAAGCACATACATAGCACTGAATTTCATTTTTGTTTTAGTTGCCGGACAGTAAAGGATGTTTATAATAGCGTGTGAATGATTTAACATTATAGCGGTTGCACTAAAACGACCTATATTGTTTCACATGCATTCAATGCCAAAATTTGTACAATCCATCCAGTTGAATACCTGAAAATAAGAGGATGGATGTTCATATTGCTGCGGGTGATTTTAATGTAAAACAAAATGTAGTATAAAATAATATAATATTCTTAATTTCTTCTCAAATACAATAGATGTTCACTCTGTCATACGCTTACGCTATGTTAGAGTTAAAAGAGCGCAGCTGAAGGCTTTATCTTCTCAGTGGTTGACAGTGTTACTGCTTTGGTACGTAGTTATGATAAATGGTTGTTTTAAGAGGGCTGCATTTACTTTGTAGAGTCATTATGAGAATATTATGTATGAGAAAACAGTCATTAATATTCATTATAATTGCAAACTACTGAGCTGAATGCTGATGGAGTGTGTTTGGATGCCAGCACGGGCCTGCTTTCTTTCCTAATGCATCTCTCATTGCATCCGTACAGCAATAAATGTAGGTGTTTAGGAAGGTGACTGTAACAAAAACTGACTTCCACTAATTTTTCTGTAAGCTGGCGACACCCCTGTGGGGAGTAGAAATTAACATACAACATCATAACACGCTCTAACTGTATAAATATCACTTTTGTCATATGCTGTACATTCATAAATATGAACTAGAAAACAGCTCATTCACTCCGACTCACTTTTGTAGACTTCAGTGTATAAGATGCCTCACAGTCTCCAAAGGATACAGTGTTCCTATTCCAGTAGATAAGGGCTCCAATTTTGTTTGTGTCTGGTAATTGGAGCAATGTTGAAGTGAGGAGCACTGATACATTTCCCAGTCTATGTGTGAATGAGGCTGGCTATGGAAGGGAAAGGTCAGGCTCTGACTTGCCTTTCTCCCCCAGGGCCCTCAGCAGTAGGGGCCGGAGAACACCACAAACAATTAAACATGTTGCTTCTCAGGGTAGAGCAGCCGGACTCCTGTTGGTTAGAGAAGTTTTTACCTTAGTGGGTTGCTGTTGGTCACTCTTCAGAGCAATAATCTGCAGGTCTGAGCAATCAATACAGACACGACAGCTTCAGCCTCCATTAGTGCGGACGCCTCTGGAGTGCCTGTGCATGAGCAGAAGAGCACAGAACAGGCATCAAGTAACACGTACGCACACACGCACAAACACATACACGTACAAGCAGATATATTCAAGCTCATGCACAGAATCACCCATTCACACATGTACATACACTCACACACGGGCATAGACACATGTATATACAGGGATATGCAGTCCTTCATGGCACATATATACAGGTAAACATACATCTTCATATAGGTGACAGGTTTAATATTATTTTACTATATTAATCTATTTATTTGACGTTTTCTGTGGAAAGAAATTTACCTTCTATACTTGTAATATGCAAATATTTTTGAAAGAAACACTGAATTACATTTTTATTATTATAAGGAAACATTTTAATGAACTTATCTAACAAGTCATAATGTGTTCATACTGAACAAACCATATTAAACTGCAACATCTTTAATTAGTTTTTCTACAATGTCTGCTCATAGCAACTCAAGCATGATTAATGTTTAATGGATGTGTTTAGGCTCTAGTGCACTTGGTTAAGGTTAGACAAAGATCATAAATAAAGTTAAAAGACGCCTGAGGCAGTATTTACAAGACACATTTTCTTTATTAACATTTGACCATCTTTCTCCAAACTTTAACCAAAATTGCCTAAATCTACCAAGCGCTGTTTGTATGACCTCAAACACTCCCCAAGGACTTCACACACTTCACACAGGAAAAAAAAATTCCACTCAAGATGATCCAGGCAGCAATTATGGTTGCCACAAAACATATTTGTTAAAAGAGTATATACATGTTAATTGTAGGAGACAATTTTTCTTTCTAGAGGAATCATTTTTCATTTATACTATAATCATACACATAAAATAGGACTTTTCTGTTACATAATTAAAACTGCAGTATTATATAAATACAGTCATCCGCTGAACATCCTAAAACTTGCAGAATTGCGTTTGTATGTATGCAAGAAGGCAAAAGAATGATGACAAAACCGTGATTTTAACAACGTAAGGATATTGAGCAGTAAACCTTACTGAGAGCTATATCATCTGTGGTTCCTGAATAGCTGATAATAACAATGGAGCCCTCTGGGCCTCTGAGACAGTGCTGTGTGTGCTGGGGCTAGTCCATCTGTGTGCTCTTGCTTGCTTTTGAGCTAGCACTGTAATGGACTCAACAAGTGAAACACCATTGGCATATCTCCAACATGACATGGCCCCAAGGAAGGCAATGCTACAGTAGCTTTACAATTATGCAAACAAAGAGGTACCTCGCTAAATGCTTCCTAGTGGAAAATCACAACATAGAGTAGGATTTTTTCAATTATTCCTTGATGTGAAAAACACTAATTGGTTCCCTTGCCTATTGTTTGTCATCACCAACACTGTGGAATTGCATGTGTCTTACTTCTCAATGTTCTCTGTCAGAACAAGGAAAAAGCCTACCTGGCTGCATGAACATTAACTTTCTGCAAATAAGACATGTGATATGTTTCAACATAATTTCTATTATTTTAAATTAGTATAAGGACAATTATAAAACGTGCAAAGAAAGTTTTTTTTTTATTTGAATTAAAGCTCTTTTTTCCCTTGCAATGAACAGATTACCGCACATCCATACTGACAAACAGCAAACTTAATTTGTTCCCGTTTGCCATGAAAGTAGGAGAGCGATCCTGGATGTGAAAAAATACTCAAGGTTAGTTTAAAAGAGGGCTGACTTTCTTTTGCATTCTTATCATCAATAGCTTTATCACTGCACTGACAATACGGTGCTGAATAGCCCCCGTGGGAAGGTGATTCACAATCTGGATACACACCACAAAATTACATGCTTTTTTTTATTTATTTTTTTACTGCAGAGCAGATAATGATGAATAAAAAGGCTCTGAGTAGTGTAAACCAAACCAGAAACACTGTACACATCTACTGTTCAGAGAGTCTGTGTCTGCAGCTTCCAGAGAGGCCAGCTCTCTATTTTATGATAATGTTATGCACTTGGCTGTCCTTTCTTTAGACAGGAATCTGCTTAAAGAACCTGTAACTCCAGAATAAAATCCCACAGGAAACTACGCTGATATTGTATGTATCAAAAGAGAGAGAGAGGAATCAGATTTAGGCTCTAGTGATCTGTGATTATCTTTTCATCCAATTTTGCAAGATATTCTGTATTTTCCATTTTTGCTTGCATAAAGCGATTTAATGTTTGTCTTGTGATTTTCTTTTCTTTTTCTGCGAGCTGTGTGCAGTCACAGTCCACTGCAGGTTCAATTTTTCTTAATTGTTCAGTGACCTTTCTATATACCCTTAGCAATTAGCTGATGAGTTTGTCTGTACTGTGGGTCAGTATCATTGGGTTGTAATCAACACAAACACAAGGAGGCTTTTCAGAAGAGGGACTAGCTTGACATTCAAGGACCTGTACCTTACAACATTATATTAATTACAAAACAATAATCAAATGGTGTTTGATGAAGGGGAGGCACATAACAAATGTTAACCTCGATGCAGTATACAAGAAGTACGGCAGAATCATCACAATGAACCCTGGATGGAAGATTTTCAGCACTGTAATTATTTGCCACAGAAGCTGTAAATGTGTGTAATATCAAGAATGCTTTAATACATAATCACACACACATTCATTACCCTCTTGTTGGGTACAAAAACAACACATTTTCCAGCTGTTGCCATGTGTCCAAATGTCCACATCAGGAGCCAAGAGGCTCTTTGGTTTTCCTCCTGAAGAATTAGCTCATGCATTAAACTTCCAGATGTTTGGTTACTACGGTGGCTCCATGGTACAACACTGGACATTTTGGAAAATGTGTAAACACATAACAAGGAGCAATTCTTATTTCATTAAAAATAATTGAGTTTATACACTGCTAAATTGTAAATACACTGAAGGGATCTAAAGTGATTATTTCAGGATTTGCTACATTCATAGGGATGAGGAACATCATGAGGGTTTCCATTGGAGTTTTAGGCTACTCAAACACTTTTGTCAAGTTTAGGGAAAGATAGTGATTTTGATTAAATATTGATTAAGACTGGCCCCTGTAGTGACAGTGAGGCACAGTGGCACTTTGAGCTGATTGCAGCTAAAATGGTCACAAATGACAACGCTGGTGTCATTGAGTCTTCTTAGCATTTGTCAATTAGTATTAAACAAATAATACAGCTGCTGATGTTTTGCAGGTGTTTGGTCATAAATTGCTGTGAATATGTATACAAAACATCACGGCAATCTGTCACAATTTTAAATATTGAGTCAAGATGACCATCGTTTCTTAGACTGTTTTGCTTTAAGTTGCATTAAGATAACCACGATGTAGAAACATGGGTCATGTTGAACTTGCTAGGAGTTGATATTGTCCAGAAAACAGATGAAATACATTGACAGTGGACGTTTTGCAGAGCTGGTCAATGGGAACATTTTCTGACTTCATTAAAAAATTCAAATCTTTTTTATTTGTATTTTCAGAAATGTGGTTGTATTCTCTGATTTATTCTTATATTGTCTGATTTCTTCTTGTTTTCTGTGAAATGCATTCACTGTTGGGATTTCATTTCGTTAGTGTGCTTTGTCTTAGTGTTCTTGTGCTTTGTACCCTAAGGCCACCGTACTGCCCCCTGGGCAGAAACTGGGAAGGAGAGAGAGAGTGTCCAGAAACAAACAGACTAACAGACAACAGGCTGTACTCATTATTGTCTAAACCAGCAATTAGGTGTTTGCACAGGGATGGAGTTGACCAGGTTTATTCAAATCAAAGGTTTGGCAGCAGAATGTTAGTGATAATGGATTCCAGATTTCCTTTTGTGGTTCTGGACACTGACATACTGTCACCAGGCACTAATTTACTCCTATTTTGAGGGCAGCCCCACTGGGGGCAGCAGCACCAAAGAACACTGTTGTGGTCTTGGTCGGCAAGTGAGGCTGTCATTATTGTGTTACCATGGAAAAGATGTGTCACAAACCCAGTTTTAACGAGGGTGTACAGCTCAGTAAACTATTGACTGAGCTACTGTAACTGGGCCAGATTGCAGCTCTGCTCCATAGCTTGTTTAATGAATTCCTTGAAAACAAAATATCACCGTCCGTCCACAAAATTTTAAAAAAGCAGTTACCATCATTATGTGTTCATATAGAGACTACTGTACCGGTAATTAGATGCAGAAAGGTGTTTATCAACATGACATACTGTGATCAAGTACGCCGCTCTCCCACCACCTGAGTTGTGATATTCCTTTAAAGCTGCAATTATCAGAAGATTAACAAGTTCATGCTGCTACGACAGGATGCTGTGAGAATGAATTTTGGTTCCAAGAGCACTTGGCTGTTTGCCATCGCTGAAGGTGACAGAAATCTTGCCGATCTTGCATGACGGTGAAGGGGGGATGGACGGAGCCGGCTGGGTGGAGCTTATGAATCTGAAAGTCATTGCTGTTTGGGCTTCCACCCTGCCCTCACTGCCCCAGTCCACCAGATCAGCTTTACTCAGCAGATTCCTCCCCAGTGGGAAACAGAGGATAGGGGGCTAAAAGCAGCCTAACCAAACACGTGGCCAAAGCCCCCACTGTCCTGATGCTAATTATTGATCAGATGATTAAGGCAGATGAAGAGATTTTTTTTTTTTTTTTCCGAAAGTGAGAGCTGTGATTATGCATCTCTGACTTGTCTAGAGAGAGCTGCCAAAAGATCAATACTTTCAATCACGCCAGAGAGCTCTTCTGTCAGTCACGCTGAGTAAGGTGATTACAATTGAGTCTTAAGACAATGAAGAACTTCGCGGGGCTTCCTCAGACACACTCAGCCTCCTCGCAGGGAGTCTAATGAACTCAGACCTGCTAAATAGGCCTCCAAACCACTTCAGCACAGATCCTGAGAGACTGGCCCCTGCTGCACCGCAACCAAACTCACCAGCTCTCACCTGTGAGCACATACAGTGTGCACACATGGAGACACAAACACACACACAAACACGGGCCAGGTGCAGCAAAACTGTCACCTTTCATAATAAAAGACAGAGAAACAGCACTGATGACCACTGAAACCTCGCACGGAGCCCTTATACAAATCATTCTTTCTCGCGTGTTGAGTTTGGAGTGGGAGGCCGTGTGCTGGCAGGAGGTTACATGGTCAGAAACAGCAGGAAAACCTGACAGAGTGATAGCTTTTCCTTCAGTACATTCATCGGCATAGTTTCAACAGTCAAAGCAACCACCACTTTTCTCTTCTTTTCGACGAACAGATAAGTGGACAAGGATAGTGTGTTTTTGTACATACTATTTCAAACTTACGGCAAGTGTGATTTAATGTCGTTTGACAGTGGATGGATTGTTTCCAGGCAGTGTTAAACCTTTTTTTTTAAATGAGATCTGTGAAGAAAATTAAGACAATTATCGCCTTCTACAAAAGAAATTAAATGATAATGCAGGATTGGCATGTTAAAGATTAAAGCTGTTAAACTGCTTTCTCTTTGAAATTCTTTTTCTTCTATACTGATGTCCACCTCCTGTCAGAGAACAGGAAAATAAAAATCTCTGCACTATTTAATGTAATCATTCCTTCAGTTCTTTAATGCAGAAAAGTCAATGGTTTAACAATGGTGGCATTAACCCCAGAATTTAACTAAAGACATTGAGAAATAAAGGTACCTACACCTTGATCATCATGCTGAGTAAAGACCCCTGCAAGAATAAAACAAAGATTCAGTAGTTTTGTGTTGAGGAATATTTCTCTTCCCTTGTTTTTAACAGGCAGCATGTAGCTGCATCCATCCCTCTGTGGCTGACACCAGCCTTTCAGGGAGCAGGTGACTTGTTAGTACTCTAAGCAACAACGGGAACAGATGTGTCCCTGACAGTGGATGGATGGTCAGGGTCCATCTGGTCAGTGCAGCCCTGGACAGGAATGATGAATACAGCTTCATCAGTGAATAGCTGTCATCAATCGCATGGCGTGGCGATGGCCGGTGACAGCCACACGCCAGCCACTGGGCCCCAGGTGTGGTAAGCCGAGAGCAGGTTGGCTCTGGAATGCAGGTCAATCAGGCAAGACCAAACCAATGTTATACATCGCAATGTAAAGTGCATGCATTACAAAGAAGATGAAGTGAATTGTTTAGTCAGGGGGTGCAAAAGAATCTGCTGGTTCTTTGATACAGCTGCAGACTGACTCACAGATTTATTTCAACACAAGGCTGTTACTGAGCCGTCGCGCTAAGGACGAGCACCAAGCGTCTAGACAAGTCATGGCTCTACATTGTCTTCCCCCGGCGGTCCCAAATGAAATGCACTGCATCCTTGTCTGCTTCAGTGCATAGACATGGAGTGGTACTAAAACACTGACCTTGCTCTGGACCATTCTGAATATGTTATGGCTCCCGGTTCCCTTGAACTGTCACAACTTTAAATCGACCACTTCTAATGGTTTCATACACTGTGTGTTCCCTGATCATTATGCAGGATGCTGCACCTGCCCTTAGACTTGCTTTGAAACAATATAAAATAACGAAATATTATTTGATTAGAAATCATACTGTACACGCCTTTAAAAGTGTTTATTCAATTACTGCTGTAAGAAAAGGCAAAGGAATAATAGCCTATCTGTCCTAATGGTCAGGCATGCCACGGTGGGTGTGTTCTCAGACCTTGGTGCCGGTGAAAACGGGTCACTCAAGTCTGTAAAGGGGCGGCTCAGTAATGCACTCATTTCTGCAACAGGAGAAAAAAGTATACAGTACCACACAGAAAAGATTCCTCACCAAAGTCCACAAACAAAACAAAAAATAATAATAATTGGCACACATGGTACGCAATTTTTTATTTAATTTAACATAGGAAGTCAAAGAGAGAAGAAATACATCCATTTATGTCAAGCAGCCTAGAAGCAGATATCTCCACACAGCAGCCTGGATGAACTACAGATTAATAGTCATCTTTACATGGCTGTCCCTGATGTCCTCAGTCTCAGGATATAAATAGCATTTAGCATATGACCTATTATTAGAACACCAAAGTCTAATACTGTACATATTTACTGGCACAATTCACCTCCACTCTTGTTTAATATGAGTCTAATCCTGTCAAGTCTGCCGATATTCAGTTACAATCAATATTGTTTTGGATAATTGAAATTCCGATTTACACATAAAAGATTGTGTTTTTCATGTTCATCAAGTGATCAGAACAGAAAATTACAATGTTGTACGTTAATAGTTACAAAAAATACTGACGCAAATAAAGTTTGCATAAGACATCTGTCAGTTTTGTTGATTTTGGTTGTTGTGCATTCAAAGCTTAGATTGTGTTTTGTTTTTGTGTTTTTGTGTACGTGTAGTAATACGTAGTAAATTGTATTTATGTGTATGTATATGTATGTAATCAATTTGAATGATTTATTTAAAGAATGAAAAAAATATTGAATTACAATTTAAAATTCACAATATTACCTGAAAAAAAAGAGAAAGGTTCAGCTGAGGCATTGTCACATTTTGTGGTAATAGTGCTCCGTTTATTTGCATGATAGTGACAAGGATTGTCAGTTGTTGTTTTTTTTTTTGTATATATTCCTTTGGCTTGGTTCAGGCATTTTCTCTACGAGCAGGAAAAGGTGGTGTAAGCCAGCAGAGAGCTGGTTTTGTACATTTTTGCTGTCCTGTCGTTTTCTCAGCAGGATGTCTCTTGGGAAAATCAAGGGGAGGGGAAGGCCATGGGGGGAGGGTCTGGCAGAAAACACACACGCACACACACACACACACACACACACACACACACACACACACACACAGAGGCATCACATCTCCAAAACACATCGGCTGTCTGATGCCGCTTACATGTGATTAAGCCTCTGCTTCTAAACAGGCTACGTCTCATGACCCTTACCCCGTCTCTGTTTTTCCCTCCCCTCCCGACAGATGCTGCAGATGACCGTCTCAACAAGAATCACTCTCATGTTCGAAGCTACACTTTGCTTTGTGAGACTCCCTGAAACTGACATTAATCCACTTTTTCTTCTATAGACTGACAAGAGCATGGAATGGAGGTGTCACACTTTCAGGCAGTGCAGGGGGGCAGCACGGCTTTGACGGCCCCGCTAAAGCACTGCTGCTGTCTGTAACAGTCAGAGCACTGCAAATTGGAAATCCAGAGGAGATCATCTGTAAAGAACACGTCTACCAGTGGTGTAGGATACAACCGAGTCAGAGAGGAGAGATGAGAAAAAGCCAGAAAACAAACAAGCTGGTATAAGAAAAAAAAAAAGAATAAAAGCATTCGAGTCATTTTGGGAGAATATAACGAGAATATTTCCAGAGCAAAAATTCCCATTTTCCCACGAGACAAACGCCAAAAGAATATAACATAGCACAGATAATATATTGTGTCATGTGTTGCCATTCAGCTGTTTGTCAGGAATGTGTGGTTCACGTCTTGCTGATCTTCAAACAGAGCCTCTCCATCTCTCTGACATCTGCTGGGATGTTGAGTTTTACCAGGTTCCTGGAGTATTTATTAGAACATGTGGGGCAAATTGCATTACCTGAAGGAATTTGACCAGGTCAGATGCAAAGATTAACTACATGTATTAAAGTAATACACTTTCTTTGGAAGGATCGCATTGGCTTCTTAGCAGGAAAACCTTGTTATGAGTTCATTCCATCACCACCAATATCTTGGGATTTCCGAGGCATTAACTTCATTCTCTTACATACTATACAGCTTGTCGGGTTTATTGATAAAAGGATCAAAACTGTTGCTCGTTCGTTGGTTGGTAATACACCTGATTACATCACAGCTATGGGTCGTATTTTAGATTTGCGATCACTAAGATGCAAGGAAAATCACAGACTTTAAAAGTGCAAGAGTGCAACTCCAAACGAGTTCAGAGATTACGTTTTTTTGCAATGTTGCATCTACAGTTTAATTGAAATGGTAAGTTTATGACAAGACAGTGTTTACTGGTTGTATTCCCCTTTGTCTTGTGGATCATCAACCACGGCGACAGCTTTTCTCTGCGATCTAGGCCGAGATCTTTGCTGTTGCCTAGAATCAGTTGAGTCATATGGATGCCTTGCTTATCTAATGGTCTGGTGACGACAGAAGCCTTCAGCCTGCATTAAACTAGACATCAGCCTACAAGAGAGAGTGGCCTGAGAGAGAGAACTACAGTACAAACTAACAATGGCAGCTCCAGTTTTTTTTTTTATATTTATAGCGCCCAGCAGGTGTCAGCCACAGCAGTCTCTCTGCCCCCTTTGACACCCCATGGCTGCTCCGCTCCACCGTATGAAAGAAAAACGAGAGGGAGGGGGGCAGCTGCCGCCTGGGATTAGGTACCTGAATCCAATCTTGAGGAGCAGTGGGCTCCAGTGGCGTTAAAGTGTTTTCTGGAGAATTTCTCATGTTCCCCACTAGCTGATTATTTCCAGATTTTAGTTCTGCCTCAGTGGAGATGAGCTCCACACAGTTTTGCCAGTCATGGTTAAGATGTAGTTTGACACTCACTGGCCACACTCAGATGAGTTGTATAATCCCATTTAGAGAAGCACATCCCACAGGCAAATCATAATTCCCTAAAATGATATTAGCATTTGTCAACATGTTTAACACATTAAATGTTAACATTACATTCAAGGCTTGCGGTAGAAAAACTGGTGATTTCGTTGAACGTCTTTGTTTCAACCATCAAAAACAAAGGCATTCCCTTTTCACCTCTCTCTGCCTTCTTCTTTCACCAGTGTCAGCACTGCTCTGTCTACTCTTGCTCATTAACCTTGCTTGTTCTTCCACTTCATAGCCCTGCTAATATGAGCCCCCCTACTCTTAGAAGACTCTAAAACCCTTTGAATAACCAAAGGGAAAGAGGTAGTTATTGCTATGTAACTGTCCAGTGATTGGCTTCTAGAAGAAATCACTTTAAAAATGTAAGATTTAACTTAACGGGGCAGACTCAGACAAAACTATGTAAGGATTTGTGAATGTGATTTGATATTTTGTTTGTAAACTGTCAATTGTCACAAGTGTATTGTTATATAATGACATATACTGTATAGTGGAGTTTGAGTTGTAGATGTTTTTGTTTCTTTCCCAGTTAATCATGATTGAGAAATTAAAATTTGTAAATATGACCCGTCAGTAAATAATAAACAGATCTAAACAGTATCATAAAAAAAACAATAATATACATTTAGTTGTTGTTTAGTATTAGTGTATTAATGTTAATTTGTGTGTTCTGATTTTTAAGTTTTTATAGTATGAAAATGACAGGTGTTAATAATAACATTAACAAAGGATTCGTTCAAGTGTCCCACTAAGCCATGACAGTGTGACAGTGAACCAGCATGCACAATACAAGAACCCTGAAACTGAAAAAGTGGTGGTGAACCTGTACTGTATTGTTTCCATTTGGATCGCAGATTATGCCCTAAAAGCCACGATTTAGATTAAGCATTGTGTTCTGTTCTTGTTATATAATTCATTTGTTTAGCTAGAACCTGTCATCATAAGCATATGTCATGATATCATCGTCGTGTCATGTAACTGGACCGTAACAATTTCTGCAACTGATATAAATTGAGCAACTGACCATTTGGGGATTAGACAACATCAAAACTGTGTCCCAGTTTGCAAAACAGTAAATGCACGCTCCTTCACATCTTTCACTCAACACAAACAATAACACCATGTGATGTCAGACAGCAAAAAATACTTTTTTTTAATATGGTTACATCAGCATGTAAATGTTCACTTACAGTAACAGTTTCCTTGATGATCAAACACTTTCAATAAACAAGCAAATGTGTGACAAATACATCCCTCTGTGTTTATTCTTTATTTTATTGAGGTGGAACTTTTATATTCTCGAATGGCTTAAAACCTCTTTTGATCCAAACCGACCTTGCACCAAAACAAATCTGTTGACTCCACAGAATTTCCTAACTAATATCCACACATTCTCTTAGCTGCATTTCCTACTGTAACATCACATAAATCTTTGGCTGTTGTATTTCCTGTTCTATTTTGGTATCCTTACTTCTAATGTCAGTTCCTGCATGTTCCACATCTGTGCGTATTCACCTGCTCCTGGTTGGGACCACCTGCTTGTTTTGAACTACCTGTGTGAGACCACCTAGATTTTCAGTAAAGACTTTGCCTTTTTGAATTCAGCATACTTCTTTGCTGTGTCTGAGTCTCTGATCTACCAGAAAACATTACAGCACAATCTGGCCATGACAGACCCAGCAGAGATTGGCGCTATGCGCTCCGCTTTCAGTCTCAAGGGAAGAGGCCTCACAACCATGAGCAGATGCTGACAAGTTTGGTCGGCGGGGTCCAATAGCTTGCAGTCCAATAAGATGGCTTCCAAGCTGCTATGGAGGACTAGCTGCGTGACCTCAACACCCAGAATCAGCCAGCCCTGAGCCCTGATCCTCGGGTGCCACAGATTGAGAAGTATGCCTCTCATTTCTGACTCTCTGCTCCTTAACCTTCCAGTTTCAGCCGTTCTCCTACCGCACTGAATGATCCCAGGTGGCTTTCATGATTACCAACCTTTTTGGGGAGAGCAAAAGAGTGGCCCCCACAGACTGGATCAAGCAGTCCTCTATTTTCTGTTATGGACTTTTCGTAGGGCTTTGAGGAAGGATTTGGACAACAGCACTCCAGGCAGAGAGGACACCCATGGACTGTTGGTGCTTTAACAGGAAAGCAACTGGGTGGCTCAATATGTGTTTCACTTCTGCATCCTAGAATTGGATTGACCATTCTTTGTCCGACATCCTTTCTGACAACATTAAAGACCAGTTAGCGCCAGACTAGACTTACCCACTGACTTTCACACTCTGGTTGCCTTGGTTTTGAAACCAACCTACTGGAGGTCATGGTTTCCTCACAGAGTCTTCCCCACTGGTCCAGTCTGCTCTGCCGATGCCTTGAACAGCCACTTTGCCATGGTACTCATCGCACTCCACCCCTGCCAACGACTCTGAGCACCTTGCTTTTCATGTTATTGTTTCACCTCAGTTGTCACTTATCCTTGGTGATGAATGGTTGAAGAGACAAAACCTGTAGAAAGACTGGGCTGGAGTACTGAGTGTCACTCATCGTGTCTCTAGTCTGCTTCTGCAAACATGTTCTCCAAGACTTCTCAAACATTCCTGATGTTCCTCCAATTTACAAAGACCTTAAGAAAGTGTTTAACAAGGTCTGTGCCACTTCCTTGCCTCCTCATTGACAATATCATTGTGCCATAGTCCTTCTCTCCAACGTGTCACCTCCCAATGGTCATCTCTACTAGCTGTCAACCCCGAAGATGGAGGCTATGAATCAGCAAGCAACAATCAGCAAATCAACTACTGTACTTTGCTAACACAGTCAAACATCAAGCAAGTGCAACAACACAAGACATAGCAGCCTCTTAATATTGCTTACTAGTCCAACAGCAACTGTGCTTTACTCTTATCAACTCTTTTCTTTTACAGTGGCAGAGGTTTTTAAAATTGATGCATAAAAAGCATAACATCTCAACAGAATGCACAAAATGACGTTTCTGACACTCAACAATATCCCCAGACCTCTGCTTGATTTTTGTCCCCTGGGCATGGGTCTGCCGGCAAGGTGTTTCTTATTTTTACACATTGAAACTTCACACTACTTGGCACAGTCTTTGTCCTTCTCTCTGTGTGAGCACAACAGAGAGAAAGAGAGAAAGAGCAGAGTGGTAACAGGGCTTGTCATTGTTGGCATCTGGTGGTAGCTAGCTATCTAATTCACCAAGGCAAAACTTGAAGGTTATGGACATAAGATGCTTTTTGAAAAGAAAATGCAGGAAGGCAACCAGGTGCAGGACAGGGTAGCAGAGGTGGAAGAAGAGTTATCTCATGTTGTTGTACCAGCAGATGAGTCAGGATGTAAGAGAGAAACTGCATCATCTACAAGCTCAAGTTGGTGAAGAAGAGGGCTCTTTAGTTAGGCTGTGGCTAGATGGTAACCCTAGATTTGCAAAACTCTATGCCTACGAACTAGAAATATCTGCCCTGCTCGCAACGTTTCACTTGATCTGACAGATATTTGCATTTGAAAGATAAGATAAAGCAGGAGAAATATTCTTATCTCTCTGAGTGTATCTGCAATGGTACGAGGAATTTCTAACTCACACCTTTTATGGTTAAAGCAATGTGGATCATCATAAATAAGACCAATTCTGAGGCACCAGTGTGTGACCTGTTTGAGAACCGCTGGTTTAACTAGCCCGCACCCACTGTGATATAAGTACCTTGGGCGAGGCATAGAAAGAAAGTTGGGATGACCTTACTTTGGTAGAATTGATTGGTCTTCAAGCCATAATTTGCTTCCCCTGAAGCATTGGTATGAAGCATATAAATCTCTGCAAGTGAAACAGTGTCAACTATAAAGATATCTAACTAGCTAGGTAGCTCGCAGTCTACCAGTTCACTTTCAATAGCAAGCAGAAATGTCAAGCTACCAGGAAGGTTATAATCACTTAATACGATAATTACTATTACTATTATTTATCTTATTACAAAGAGAATTACCCATTATCATACAGTGAAATGTGTCTCGATCAATCAACCATTTATTTGGGTGTGTTTTGTGTAATTTCCCCCCTACAGATGCAATTTGAAGATTATATATTGAGGTTTAAGTATCATGCTGTGTCCTTTGTTCATTGTGTATTAATGATATCTAAAGGATATTGAGGATAAAAAGAATAAATAAAAGGAAAATTGTTAAAATTGAGAAACTGCTGCAGTTGTGTGAAAATCTAAAGATTTCTGCACTGGGCTAAGCCTCCTTTCAACTTCCTAACAACGGCTCTGGTACTGGCACAACCAAGTGATTGCCAAGTGATCCCTGTGAAGGTGCAAAAACACCACTGCTTGCATGCTAGTTACCATAGCAACTGCACAAACTAGACCTGGATGCTGTCATTACAAATAACCCCTTTCATCTTTACATTACATTTAAACTATTTCTGGTTGTGCATTCAGATACAAACCTTTCACCCAATGCCAATTTGAATTTATCGTCTTGAGTTGTATTTCTGTCTTTGGTTTAGTAGACGTACGTACTTGCTGCTGCCGTTAAGAGATCAGACACTTGAAATTTCAAGCAACTCTTTACACGATTTACGTAATGTAATCTTTTTAGTACAAAAATACACATACTTAACATAAACTACTGAAATATCATTGACCTAATTAAATTAAATTGTGTAAATTAATGGTATTACATGTTTTATATAGTCCAGTATTGATGCAGAGGTGGAAAAAAGCAGGTCTTTAAAGCATTATTACTTTTCACACTAGTGTATCACCTGAAGTAAAGCTGCTTCTTCTCTTTCATAGTAATGTGCCCAGCCAGCACTGATGTTTTTCTTCTTTTCTTTCAGTGATCTTGCCTGTAAATTTCAGCTCATAAATGTTTTAACTGTTCACCAAGACTTGTTTTTCTTTTGCTATCACGTTTCTGTTTGCTTTAACACCTCTTTATTGCATTATGCTATCTTGTCATTTATGATTTGTGAAGAATGCCCAGTGTGATGCATTCGAAGACCTAGAACGATTTAAATAGAAATTAGGTAGCCAAAAGCAATTTAGTTTTTACTATTTCATATTTATGGCTAAAGCCATGAACATGAACCATGAAGAATTATGTCTCTCAGTCAAGGGAACCTCTATAGTGAGTGAGGCTACACTTTAGGGGGTCACTCTGCATGGGCAATTTTCCTGGAGTAGTCACAACGGCATATTTTACTAAAGCAAACTTTGAAACATTTGTTTGACTAACTCAGACTGGATTTCATTTTAACTTCAGGTAAACATTGAACTACATTTTTGCACAAAACAAACTAGATTGTGACTCCCATCATTTACTGTAAGAACAAGAAAAATAATTACACCGTGCAAGCAAAACTTAAGTCTTAAGATGCAGTCTTCCAATGTTCTTATCATCTGCATTTAAAGATATTATGTTCTAAAAAAAGACCTCACAGTTATTAAACAAGACAGGTGAAGATTATGTAACTTTATTATCTTGCCATATCACAACAATCTAATAAAAAGAAATGTCTGAAGAGGTTATTTTTACAGTAAGACAAGCTTAAGACATAATTAAACACAGTACAGACGTGCAAAATGATTTAAAGTTTATTATTCTTGTAATTTAATTGGGTGTAACGGTGATGTTCTGAATTCTGTATTCACTGCGTGTAGCGTAGGTGTAAATAAACTAAACAATGATTCAAGTGTTCTTTGTGTATGCAGAAGGCAGGAGCTGAGTTCAACTCAACTCCAGTAGAACAATTTCAACATCTTTATGATGTGCAGAGATGAGCTGTTTTCTTTCAGATTTGCACACACAGAGCAGCAGAGTTCACTCTCATACAGACTTTACAGTCAACTGACACAGCACTGTGGAGATAGGTCTGCTTATGCGAGACTGCTCGGCTCTAACTGAACTCAAACTGACAGCTACACTTGCAGAACAAGTTTATCTAAAGGTACCCTCAAGAAAGGCTTCGAATGTGTGACCATTGTTATTGTCTAACTGTGCACGTTTTCTTCTTTGAAATGCACAGTTAAACAGCTTGAGTGGGTGATGATACAAAAGAATGTAATTAGTAGATGCTGATTTGAAAAAGACGCAATGGAGAAAATCATAATGACAAAGACGACTGAGTCAGGATCCAAAGGACCAAGACATCTGGGCCAGAGCTTTAATTCTTGGCTTGCTTAAGCATCAAGAGTAAGAAAGCCAAGAATTAAAGCTCATTGATGTCACTATTCATTGCAAGATGATGGCACATTCAGCACAGTAAAACCTCAGTGTTCCTGCTAATGATGACAGAGGAGGCCAATATGGCAGCGAGATCCAGGGGAATTCAACAAAATGCTCATTAAAAGGTCTAATAATTAAAATATTGATTAATTAGTCTTACATTGATTTACAGTCACACTTTATCAAAGCGTGAGGCTCTAATTACCGTGCCATTACGCCACAGGCTGACCTACTCATTTTTTGTCACATGTAATGAAAAAGAACATTTCTTTAACTGCTTTTTAAATTTTTGACCTGTAAAATTTTAATGGGGAGTACAGTGGGTGTCGAATCTGGATTGGCAGCAAAGTCATGGGTGGCTAATGTCTGTGAGTCTGGTTAAGTGGCTGTACACACCGGGAGCTGGAACACCTCTCTAGAGGCATTGGTCAGGGTTACTCTGTTTAAGCAAAATTGCATTCACCAGTCTCTACAAAGGCATAATGAATAATTACACAAAACTTGACTTTTCTAGTGTTTCACTGCAACCTTTTCTTTTTACTAAAGCATTAGAACATCTGTGAAACACCCAACCACAATGTTTTTAAGAAGCACGGAAACGCAGTTATCAAAGTTCTTTGATACAAGCACTTTTTGTGGCTGTCATTTGGTGGTTAGTTAATGAAGAGGTGTTGAACAAGAATTGAATCCTATTTTCCACTCCATACAGTCAGAAAATGGTACTTCACACACTCAGGAATCCCAATTTTGCTCCTGAAATTGGAAATCTGTAGACATGAGAGTGAGGTGCAAATCATCAACAAAGTTTTGGCTGACCAGTGGCAGGATACGGTGCTCTAACTGTCCGCATATCTCTCTCTGTCTATCACAACTCTACAAATTATGCACCCCTAGCCTGACTTAGCATTGCACTCATTTAACATTGTCGGACTCACGATTAGACAAATCGATGCAGCAGAACCAGAGGTATCGTCTTTCTCATTGTCGAAACCTTGCAACTTAACCACCAACCAAGGTCTGGTAAGCTACCCTATTTCTCGACTCTACACCCCCAAATATAAACTTATAGTCACATGATCTTGAATTAGTTGAAGCATCACATGCCGCATAGTTCATGTGAATTTAAGATGGAAGAGAATCACTACAAAAAAACAAAACAAAAAAAAAACAAGGAATAATAATGACACTTATACCATTAAAAACCACACAGCAAATCAAATATTCATTAGTCCCGCAGAAGAGAATCCACCACGGTGAGATATTTAGGCTTTAAAAACAGTAATTCAACATATGAACACATAGTACAAGAAATAGAAATACTGCACGCAATAACAGGTTAAAATAATGCATAACACATAATGGGGTACTTAAAGCCTCCCACCAACCTCTCACCTGATTTCAAACACTTTCAATATAAGTTCTGTTCTATTTAAAATACAGGGCTGTGTTATAATTCAGTTTTGCAAATGTTATTTTATCATCGTGTCATACACAGACAGATCAAACCATGCTGCTAATGATGGTTTTAAACATGTGGTGTATCACAGACAGACCTGTATTTGAGTGATGGGAATGAGACTCTAAAAAACTCAAATCTCATCACAAAACTCCCAAATCACAGCAAGCCCATTAATACAAGGTTGAGGGAACATAGCTGATGTCTTTCATATTGTAATGAGATATGAACGGTATTACACCTCCATGATTTTGCTGCATCAGAACCTATATCCACCCCACCTTTGTTTGCACTCTGTATTTGCATTTCAAAGGGAGCCCCTGGGAAGCCACTTTGCATATTTACATCTGATTAACAACTTTAAATGAACATGTCAAAATCTGAAAATTGTTCATCACTGACATAGAGAGGACCACACTGATTCCGTACTGTAAGATGTAACATAACAAAACACTGAACACAAACTGTGATTAAAATGACACGGTGTTGGCTAACATATGCACGTGTACACAGAGTTACTGTGGATTAAAACATGCTGTTAATTACATACTGTTCAAAGGAAATGTATTTTGGTAAATGTTGGTATACACACAGATAAGAGGAACATGAGGTGAAGCATTTGTGCCTAACATGACGGCAAATAGGAAAAATGCAATATGAAGGAAAAAAAGAATATATTGCTTCCTCTGGCCATAAATTTAAGTAAAGTATTTCATGTTTTGAGAAGGCTTAACTGGTCAGAAACTGGCTCTGAAGCACCGCTTTACTGATTTAAGTATACGTCTTATTTCGTGGTGTATTCCTCCAAGACAGACTCATTCAAATTTCATGACTATCCCTTAGTGGTCCCATTATTATGTATTTTGTACACATGATAGTGAATTAAAAGAAGGGTGAAAGAATGGTCATGTCATTAAAAAAAATCCCAAATTCTAGCATTCGAAGGAAAAGAAAACACAAAGTTCACAGTGTTAAGGTAAAGCTTGGTCATGATTAGGTAGGAAAACAGGCTATAAATTTCTGATGAGAGCTTTGTTCTGCTGAGCGCTCTATAAGATATAAAATATGAACTAACTATGTGATTATTAATTGGGCCCATTGTAATTTGAGGATTCTGGGCTGCATATTGTTGGCAGCTCTCCACGGGGTCTGTCTGTGCAGGAACGTGTCGAGGGGGTACCAGCCAGGATGCCTCAGCCATTTAGAGAGCAGCTTGCCACTCGCGCATCGGCATACCAATGAGTGGGGTTAAAAAGGCACGGCTCCTCTCACAGACGGCCCTCCTTCTCCAGCTCGGCTCCAAAGGGTCTCCACGGACTAATTTCCAAAACCACCTCTTAATGTAGGCTTGTGTCAATCACCTGAACAGACAGCTTCATCCCCTGATATGGAGTAGTCACACAGCAGAGCCAAGCAGACCAAAGAAAGAGTGCTTTACAGTAGCAATCATACGGAAAATAATAGAGAAAGATCTTAAATTCCACATTGATTATTATTAACAGCTCCTGAGAAAAAACATGTTTGCTTATATTTACATTGCAGTGGTAAAGTCTGATTCACATGGTAAATTAATATTATAATAACAAATTCATTGTTTTAGACTTTTAGAAAACAAAATATGCTTTTAGTGGATTTTTCATAACACCTTCATACATGAAATGCTCTTTAATTTAAAAACAAGTCACGTCTCATACGATATTTTTCATGTACAGAAATATACAGCAATATGTGGACAGAGGATTGCATGTTTACTAATACATCCACATAAAACATGCGCATAAATATGGAAGCGTAGTGGAAATGTATAAAATCACGGTTTCTTTGCAGTTTTTTATTTATTTATTTATTTAAGCTGTGTTCATTAATAAATGTCCAAGCACGCATGTAAATGCATATATCAAACTGCCTTGGTCATCGACGCTGTTTTTTTTCCCTAAAACACAGAGTCAAATTGTGAGACTGACTGCAAATATTTCAGTAAGCGTTTTGACCTGCGTGTGTGTGAACGTAGAAGAATTAATTATAGTGAAACACATATTTTAGCTGATTAAGAGTCTTTAAATCTCTTATGAGCAGCATCAGGGTCACTGTAAAACTTGCTCACAAACTAGCTGCTTCATTATGATCATTGTGATTTTTCATATAAATCATAATTATTATAACTAATCTGATCTAAAACCAATGTAATTGGTAGATAACGTTGACTCGGAATATGGATTAAAAAGGCATTTATGTGTGGTCTGCTGTCGCTGTGCAGCTTGAATAGAGATACAGCTTCAGTCATTCCTGATCC
Source organism: Larimichthys crocea (assembly GCF_000972845.2). NCBI lineage: Eukaryota > Metazoa > Chordata > Actinopteri > Sciaenidae > Larimichthys > Larimichthys crocea. Next base: position 13,837,149 of record NC_040028.1, read on the forward strand.
ACAAACAACTACACACTCCACTTAACTCCTAAACACAACTTATCTCACACTTCTTCTGAAACCCTTTCACGCTCTGGCTTCTCTGAACATTGAATAGCTGAGAAATCATCCCTCATACTGAGTTTTTGCTTTTCGTGTTACAATCCAAGATGACATACGACACGAGAAATGATGAGAAAACTGTGGGGAGGCTTCCAGTAGATTGATTCTCCCATCGCTTCATTCTTTTCTAGTTAGTCTTTTATTGGCTACAAAGGTAGAGTCGTCGTGAAGCCGAGTGAGAGAGGAGTGAACCAGCCTGCCCTGTTTAATCCACGGGGCATTGAAGGAGGGTGATCACTTCTTCTTAAGAGCACAAAGGCCTACAAGGAAATCAGTGCAGTCTATGAGATCCCAAAGCTGATTTAAAGGAGAGCTGTCCCAGCTTGGGCTCCGGGCCTTTAACAGGAATAAGGCCATCCTGTACAATAACAATCTAAGGCTCCAGAGGAAAGAACTATTCATGGTCAAATAAGAAGATCTCAGATTTGGATGGTAACCCTGTGTCCCTTATAGAAATAAGGACGTTTGCTTCTTACAGAGAGGAAAAGTAAATTATTTTATCAGTGCATCACGTACTTCCAGATGTGTGATTTGTTATCTTGTACGAGTAATTCAGTTAGAGGATGTAGATCTGCTGTGTAAATTTCCAATTACATGTTCTCTATGTACTCTATGTACTCTTACAGGCAAGAAGGAAATCCTGTGAAGTTTTTTTTTCTATATCTCTTACGGGCAGATCATGTCCATCTTTATCCAAAACCCTAATAATCAAAGCAGCATCAAAATGAAAACCTATATCTTCAATTTAGCCACAAAGAGGGAACCGAAGATAAAGATATTATTTATATGACTGTGTTTTACTGGAATACAAAGCCATCAGATGTAAAAAAAAAAAAAAAAAAAAAAATTAGCGGTAAGACAGTTGGCTGGACAGCCGGTGGCAATTTAAGGAAATAATCAGTGTTCTGGGTTTTCCTGCGGCTTTGTCATCTTTATTTCAAAGGCATTGATTGCACTTATGAGCGCTTATCTACCTGATGAAGTGCATTCATTCACACAATGTTAACATTATCCCAGACTAGTAGTTAAAGTTTATGTCATTTATTGAAAAGAGCCCATGTGGTCAGAACCAGCTTTGTTGCCGGTACAGGCTGAGGAGCAGGAATTTTGTGCTAAAGAGTGAGTGCAAAATTAATGAAGGGGAACTCTGACTTTTAGTCAATGTAAAATTTCATTAATGTTATTATTCAGTCACCCCTATGGTCCTGAATTTATATCATACAGACCTCATGTGTTGAATCCTGATTGCGTGTATTTCCATTTCTTCAACATCAGGGGACCCTGAGAGCTGAGAGAGGGACACCCGGGATGTTCTGCATGAGAAAGGCATGAGTGACATTAGTGCATCTGAGTACTGAATATCTTTTCATTGTGTGGTATTCCGAGCCTTTAAGTTATCTGTACCACTTGTATTTGTTAAGACACTTTATATTTATTGTAAATACGTGTTGGTAAGGAATCCTTTTAGCACATGCCTTTGATGAAATTAAAGATATATATCTTTAGAGAAATAGATTGTCCCTTTCTCTCATGTCACATTAAAGATTAAAATGATTTTAGGGCACATTTGTATTGTCATGTGACAGCTGGAAAGAAACAGACTAGTGCAATATTGCTTGACATGATGACATTTGGTATTTTATTCAAACGCATTAGCACGATGAGTGCATAGTTAGCACGGATGACCTCAATAGGTAATGCTATTTGATGAGATGATTATATGGGAATATGTATAGACACACTTAGTGATCTGGGAACAAATAGAAGGAAAAGGACAGAAATTTGAATAGACAGTACAGTAGCATTATGTAAAATTTCCCTCGGAGCATCATTTCGTATCAGATCAATGGTGTTCTTCAGACAAATATGTCCCTGATGTTCCTCCACCATGATCGTGGAAAAATAGATCCAGGCAGTGTTTAATTGTTAGCTGTTTTCTCACGAGACAACCACTTATGTATCAATATTACAGCCTCACAAACAGAAATCAACTCAAAAAGCCCCTTGGCCTTCAGTTTTGCATCCTCCTATGGCACTGTTTCCTCTTTCAAATGTTCAACAACAACAAATACTTCTTTGTCTTTGTCTTTCAATCCTGGTCACCTCACCTGATCAGCTGTTAAACGTCAAATAATGTCAACAGCCTTTACAGTAATACTGTCATACAGTACCTCCCAAAATATTCAGCCATAACTCATTTTAATGATATATCACAAAACAGAAGACAACACTGCACACTTAATATAAGTATGTTATTTTATTTAAATTGCTCTATGCTTAGCGAAACAGTTCAAACTATTAGTTACAACCTGCAACTACAGCTGCTCTGCACAACCTATCATTTGCTCATCTGGCTGCATATAAAATAATAAAATAATGTGATATTAGATGTGTATTTGTGCAAAAAAAAAATAGTCACAAAATTTATGTCAGGTGGACAAGATGCTTTATTTGAGTTGTATAATAAATGTGTGTTCCTATGATACATATTTCACATATTAAACTTCGTATTGTGCAAATTGTGTCAGAGAATTGTGTTAACTTTGCATTAGTTTTAATTTCTATAATCTTTTCCTGGTTCCCAGTGTTTTGTCAGTATCTGCATCATGTTTCAATTGGTAGGTAACACACATTACAAGGTATAAAATTAGATACTGAGCCCCTTATTGAGACAGGAATGTACAGTACTGGTTTTTACTAACAGGAAGAAGATAGGGTCATCAGAGGAGCGGCATCATAAAGCTCTTCAACAATAGCTTCCACGCTCTGACAGTCGTCCAATGGACTAAATCAGATAGGGAACGGACAGTCGAAGCACATATCTTTTGACCTGACGAGAGGATTATAGGCTAGGTTTTGTGCTAGTAAAAATCTGAAGCAGACAGCGATGCATAATAGCTCACCATTGCTCAAAGATTGAAACCACCTGATGCCTCAGTAAGATGATCCACTCATTGACCTCTCCATTCCCACCTCCTGTGAATATTCTCTGCATTCCAGTTCACAAGCCACTGAATTATATATAAATATATTATCATTGTGTTAATTTGTGAATACATGCAATTTATTATTACCAAGTGTACTGACTCTCTACATGGATACTTCTCGGATCCAGCACAGGTAAAATCTGAGATGGTAATTCCACAAAGGTTTGTCTCTACGCTATGAATTTACATTATAAAAACACTGTCAGCTAACATGGGTTATCTCTTCATTTTAAGATTTTTGGGCTGTGGATGGAGCTAGAAAAAAAAAGAATCATAATCTTTGTAAAAAGTAGATGCCTGTTTATTTAGTTATTTTAATTTAAAAAAACAGTGCTTATTACTGTCTTTAATGTAATCATCAATGCAAAAGAAGATATCAATGTGCAGTAAGATGTCATGGTGTTGATATACCATCATTCCGTGTTGACTGGTGTTTTAAAATCTTTGAGTGCAGTACATAACCATTCATATATTGAATATGTCAAGTAAGATTCTGTGAACATACCCTGATAATGGTCAAAATATACTGCTGGAAATCTGTGCTCAACACTGTAAGTGAAATGCATGCCTTTGCTTTGGGGAAATAGTCCTCTGTCAATTGTACTGAAATTGCGCTATCCTTATCTCAAGTACTGCTTCACAGATATACGGAGCAGCCTGCTTTGTAAAAAAGAGAAAAAAAAAGATGTCAAATCTTTGCAGTTTCAATTTCCTGTGACATGCCTCTCCAGACCAGTGTCCATACAGCACTTAGATTAAAAAAAAAAGTACACATTGATCCACTTATGTTTGTCACAGCATCAAAGTAGATGAGCTGTAAAATGAATAGCTGTTACATAAATAACAGAAATAACACATCTCAAAATATGAATGTAACGGTGCTTCATGATTACACACTATAACTCATATTCTAAATTATCTCAGCTGTAAATTGTCCATGTAATATATTAAGGTTGGCCAGGTGAGAAACCATGAAGGCATGTATTGATGAAGTCAAGTCTGGTTTGAGATGTGCAGTATGCAGCAGGATATGAGAGAGAGAACAACAAGTTTATTTATTGACATGAACATCTGTATTAGCAGATGTTGTGACTACACTTTTTTGTGTACACGGCTTTATTTACTGTACATGCACATTTGTACAGTATACATCCTATTGATGGAGTGCACTCTTTTCTGAATGGCCAGAAGTATGTGGTCCATATATAGTCCTTCACAGCAAACAATGTGTTGTATGTCTCAGTAATAGCATTTCTTTGAAATAGTTCACTTGAATAAAGACTCAAGATTTTCCTGGAGTGCGACATTTTGCTACAGCTTCTACAATAGACTGAGCATAATGCCATGTAATCTATAGGAGAAAAGGACGACTTATCACACAGCTTAGTGAAGGCTACACTCAGACAAAGCGGGTTATGTATCAAATTACGTAATTAAATTAGCTGACCACATGCATGGTCAGCTGAATGTTTTGGCCGCTGCACGGCCACCACAGGTTGTGTCTTGGCTCTCGTCACTTTCTTTAGCAGATTTAGCTTGGCAGATAAAAAGACAGAGGTCCTCCTCAGGACCTCTCTCTGATTCAGCTTTTTTTGCATTTTTTTTTAAACAAACAAGGTTAATTAGCGAGCTTTAGGGATGCTTTCAGGCAGATTTTGTTGAAAGAGCCAGGCTAGTTGTTTCACTCTGTTCCCAGTGTTTGTGCTAAGCTAAGCTAACCAGCTGATGGCTGTAGCTTCATATTTAAGTGACATATATTAGAGTGGTATCAATCTTCTCATCTAACTTTTAGAAATGTCCAAAATGTCGAATTACGCATTTAAAATGGATGGGGCTACACAGCTAATATGTTATAATATGAATATAATATGAAGGGTTAGGGTTGCTATTGGTCAACAGTGTGTTGATTTGTGTCATAATTTGCAAATGTTATGATTTCCTCAATACAAAAAGAGACTTTGAGATATGGTTAAAAGCTTTTAAAAGCTTTTTTGACAGCAGCATTAATAGATTTTTTTTGGCCACTGGGTGGCAGTGTAACAAACTGTAAATGCCATATTGACATATTATCTAATAAAGTTGATACAAATGTTAAACATGTTAACAAACAACTGCCTATTTACACATTGGAAGACAGAGTAACCTTAGCGTTCATTTGGGGTTGTATATCGTTAACACCAGATACACAAAACACTGTGTGGATTCACCAAAAAGCAAAAATGGATACATAGTCATTTTTGTCAGACTTATGAAGTTGTGTGTACGCTCATGCCCAAGCCTCATTTTCACTCTCACAGTCATAAATTACATAAATGGCTGTAAAAACGCCCGCAAATATCCAAAAAAAAATTGTGTTGCATCAGCGAGGTTCTCCAACTGCATTAGTTAGAACGGCTGTCATTATACACAAAGATTAGGCATGGCTCTGTCTATTTATAGCAGCCATAAGACTAATTCATCACATGTATCTGTTAACCATCACTGTGGCGATATCTCAATCATCATTACTAAATGTCAGAAGGATGATCAATGATTAATCTATAGAGCTCATACTGAAAGTGCTTCATAATTCAGGATAAACTGAAAAGATCATTAACGGGAAAGCGATGACTTGAATGTAAATAAAAAAGAACGATGAAATTCATCACTCATAAATAATTCAAAATCAAGTTTAGAAAAGCGCCTCACAGTGACATTTTACAGAAGATTGTGTAGGCTGCAAATATGTATATGTATATATATATATAACACAATCAGTGCAATCAGTGTATTAATATAGGATACATTTATCATTTAAATTTCAAGTCCACTTTATAATATCGCCACATATGTAAGTATACATATGCACATCATTCATACATCTGGCCCCAGATGTCCAATACTCGCCTGAGGGAAATATCTAGCCCTTTAGCTGCTAATTGCTCCACTATGTTCATCTAGTTTCTGACTTTGACAATCACATTTTGTGTGGTAATTTTAAATTTAATGGCAAATTTGTATTTGTATGTGCCGATGCCGCTCTAAGCACCAAAACAAACGGCCATCCACCACCATCCCGACACACAAACATGTGCATGCAGAGACTATAGCTAGTAAATTCTTACTGCCATGTTTCAGTCTTGAAGAAATATGACAGCAATTACTCAACCAGCATGTTAGCTGACCACCTCTGCAAACCATTACACATAAATATGTTGTGATCCCTGTGTTCAACAGTCTGTTATGGACAAAGATGCATTCCTCTCCCTTTAGTGTGCAGTCATATCTGAGGTCATGGCCATTTTGTCCATATCCCATTTCTTGGTGTATCTTTAGCCAAGCAAACCGTGTGTTGTAGCTCAGACTGAGGTCTTTCTCTGTTGTTGGTGTATGTGGGTCAAAGAGGAATCTTTTGAAAACAGGGAGATAGGAATACTGCCCAGCACTAAATGAAAGGGGTTTACAAAACTAGAACTATTCTCTTAAATGTCTGACCAGAGCAAACTGATATTCAGAGGAAATACTCTAAGTGCAAATATTGCTGCACCTGCTCCATCACTTTTGTACCTTTATACACATAGAAGCATCTGGAAGGCTGTGCTGGACTGAGATTCAATTAACTTGTGTTATAATAAGGGGCAAAGACTGGGAGTTAGCAGCACACAACTAAGGTTCAAATCTATGATTGACGTTAGCCTCCATTCACCCTCAGCATGAAAAGAAGCGCTAAGTAAACAAATAGCATGCTCTTGAAACCTTCTGTGTATTAAACTCACTTTTTTTTTTTTTTGGTAACATCATTGGTTTTTTGTACACAGTTATAAGGTAGCATTGATGTCTACTGGATCATTGCTGGAATGTGTTTGCATTGTGGCTTGTTGATGAATTGAATAAGTCCGCGAGCTGTGCTGTAAATCTCTGAGTTGAAGGACGAACTGTATCTCATACTGGCCTCTATCTGGGAGAAGAGAACGCCTCTGGGCAATGATAGAGGTAGAGGGGACAGAGGAGGGACAACTGGTAATTTAAACAGTATCTTATTTTGAATATTTTTCTTTACAAGAATAATAACATTGTCCTTGTTATCTTTGCTCTTTTGTTTAATAATTGTTTTTGGGGGTTTTATTAAGCAAAAAATGACAAATACTGACTGACCGTGCTGAATGTCATTGTACTTGTTCTCTGTGTTTCTATAGTTCTTTGCAGATAATACTATGAGTTCCAGTGACACATGGGTTTTTATTTGTGCTGAATGAATGACAGTGTCAGATCCTGTGTCAAACCTTTCACGTTTCACTTCACTGCACATTTTATAGTCCTTCTCCTTCCTTGCAGCCTCGGAATATATTAGTCTTGTTGTTCTGGTCATGTTTGGAAGACATAAATGTGGTGTAAACTAAACACGCACACACACACACACACACACACCTAATTAAAGAGGCAAACAGTGTATGTCATGTCATGTCATGTTTACTGGAACATTTTCACACGGCATAATGTAAACTTCTCTACTGCCTTACCTATTTAAAGTAATTAGATTTAGATTTATTGATTAACTTATCTACTTTCAAATAACAGATTTTTAATCACTCTGACGCTACATTGACTTGTAATCAGGTCATTCCCACTCTGTGTCCTGTATGCCTGTGCCTCCACTATGCAACTTTGTGCTCCAGGTATGATCCCCTGCAGTACGTAGTGCTTTACGGCACTAAGTCGCACATCAACTATTTCACTGATTTTGGAGAAAGTCGATCATATTTATGCAGAAAATGTTTTCTCTTTTTCTGTCTGACGACCTCCTGCTGCTCCGCCATGACTCTCTTACTGACTAATGTTCCTGATGATTTGTTAGCCAGGCTGCCTGGACTGAGAGCAACAGGAGATTTTAGTGGTTTGAACCACCAGGAGGAGGAGGTTTTCAGGACTGGGTGGCAGGGGGATACTGACAGGTAACGGAGCCAGTGATGTGCCAGAATCGGAGCTGTGCAAAACGAAATAAAAATATTGTAACTGGCCTAAGAAACATTAGCTAGATTCTATGTCTTGTGCACAAGTTGAGATAAGGCTTCATACAGTATACCTCCAAAAATAATAATTCACATTCATAGAGAGAGATTTATAGGACTTCCCTACAGCAGGACATTCCAGCACTAGGTAAAATGAGGCAATGTGATTGTCATATGAACACGAGCAGTGAGAGGAGAACAGGAGTGGTACTTGGCACAAACACATGTTTGAACTAAATCCAGAGGGACGCAAGCAGGAGGAGGAAGAGGGAGAGTATCCCCGTGAATAAAGGCAAATAAGTCACTATTCACAGGATTACAGCAGCAGGGAGTTTTGCCCAAAGCCTTTGAATCACCATAACATCTAGCCATGCCCAATGAAAAGTGACCTGATGTAATCAGATTACAAATACTGTACATCTATAAATTCATACAGCAAGATGAACTAAAAATCTTTCCCTCAACGTTTCAAAGCTCACTTGAGTTTTCTATTCAGCAGTTTTTCTGCACATTTTTATTTTATACAACAAAACAAAACTTTAAAATTGTTCCCCTAAATTTAAAATATCAAAAAAGGTTTTTTACGATTGGTGGAGGCGGAAAAGTTAATCATCAACAAAAGCAAAATGTAGTAAAGTGCAATGAAAACAGATTTAACAGAAAAAGAATCATCACATCCATGAAGTATATCACTTGTCAACAAAATAAATGTCCACTGAAGCTTCTGATCCACTGAACTAAAACAAATAAAAGCATCAGATTTGTGTGGAGCAATGAGGAGACTGGAACATTCCTTAAATTAATTCATGAAACAAACATAAAAGTTAAATTTCTATCTTGTTTTTTATCATGTTTTTCCCGTTTAAGGTCTGAGTGGTGCTCATTTAAATACATATTTAGTTTTGCCTTCTTTTGCAGTGGTTGAATTAGAACCTGACTGGAGAATTTCTCAGACGATTTCCTCAGACTTTCCTAGAATTTGCTCTCCATTTGGATGGAAACCTAGCTAGTGACTGGCTGGTGTTAAAATTATGTATCTGCTCAGCTCATTCTCCACTGAAACCATGTCCCATGGTCCCATGTTGAGAGTGAAAGTTTTTATTCTCTTAAGAAGAAAACCTCCTTTCTGACTCACAGCAGTCCCAGGAAATTCCTTGCCAAAGTTATTTTCAGGGCCATTCTTGCATTATGAAGCACTAAGCAGCGATATATCGTGGTCAACTTCGTCTTTGTGTGTTAAAAGGTGTGATCCTTAATATTTTTGGATCATTAGCCGGCTGGTGGCTTTTGAATGTGGCTTTGTGTTGCCTCTATAATTTGTTCTGGGTACTCTGAGAGGAAAAGATTGCAAATGTAGGTAGGCTTGCAGGTTATGCCCTCAAAATGCCAACACCGCTGCTGCAAAGTGTGATTTAGCTCACAGGCATTAGGATAGGGTCCTTCATCAAGGTCTGTATTCCACAGACATTTCCGCACAACACAACAGCACCATTACGTTTGTGTGTTCAACTGCCCCTGTACTTAAGTGGCTCCAGTATTTCTTCATGCCATGGACAAGAAATATGAGGGGTGGGGATTTGCATGACATGCATCTATTGTTTCATTTGCATGGCAAACAAACTCAACCACGTGCATAGCATTATCACCCCTGTGCATCTCATACTTGCAGTCCAACAGCTTGCTCTGAGTCATTTTTGAGGTCTCTCTGTAAACTTAATGAGAGCATCATACGTACTCCAGAGACTTGAGTCACCCTCACACATGGTTTCTCATATGCATCGGAAAAAATCCAAGGCATCACACAGTTTGCAGACTAGTAATGGCCACGTTTCACAATTTGCACTTAATACAGATGATAATCTGATTAAGCACATACTTCTCGTTGATGTGGGAAGTGGGGTTGATAAGGGGGGCGGCAGCAAACCGATGAGAGAGAGACGATATTGATCCAGCTACCTATATGACAGCTACATAATGTGGTGATCGTGAACCTGCTCCTGTTAACAGCCGTGCTGGTGGAAATGGCATCGAGAGACTGATCAAGCAATGATTCATCTCTTTTCACAACCAGGGGAGGATAAGAGCTGACAACACGTTTGTGAACGGAGGATTTTCAAACTGGTGCAAAGCTGGAGAAAAATTTAGAGAGCACGAAAAGTCACGTCTTCATCTGGAAGCTGTGAAAAAGATGGCTTTGTTGAGCAACAAAGCCATTAATGTATTGCTATTGGAACAAAACACTGCTAGAGCAGTATTGGAGCTCGCTTTCAGGTCACACTTCAGACTTTGAGGGACTACCTCTGAGAGACTGTTCTTATCACAATGGTGTGTTATGGAAACTTATGGTAACTCGTGACTGGCACCTCAGGAGACACATAGCACATAGCAGAGTGCAAGACAACGTCTCTGAAGCGTCTGACTGTAAATAGCGCAGGCTCACTGACGATGTAACAACAGATAATAATTAATCAGAGCAGTTGTCATTTGTGTTATATTCTAAAGGTTTCAGCAGACATTTTGTAGGACATTTGTCCTCACAACCTGCTGTGCGAGGACAAAGGCAATTTCAATGACGTCCTGTGCCTATGGCTGCACAAATTTAAAGGACCATTATGTCACTTTTGTTATGTATCAATTTTTAAATGATTTTGGTGCCACACTGACTTGTAATAGTAGTAATATAGTAATAGTCTAAAAATTAAATTTAAATTACCACTCTCTGCCCGTATGCCTGTTGGTGCACTATGTAACTTTAGACTCCCGGTTCAAGCTCCCATGAAAATTGTGCAGTGCTTTACAAGCCACCACAAACTATGTCATTGGCTTTGGTGAAACTGGGTCATTTATGGAGAAAATGTTTCCTGTTTTCTCTTCTGAGTTTGGTGATGAACAGTATACTGCTGCAAACCGGTGCTCCCAGACCCAGACTGTCAGCTCAGAGCACCAGGGGAGTCTTTGGCGTTTTTTGGACCACCAAAAAGTGGAGGTTTTTTAAGGTCCAGGGTGGAAGGGGGTGCAGGGAGGGAGTGATGCCAGAATGGGAGCCATAACTGGAGCCAGGCAACATAACCAGGCTCAGCAGAGGCAGTGCACGACAGAGGGGAAGAGGCTAAAGAGGCCACCAGATAAGAGAAAATCTCTGACTGGTTTTTAGTGATTGGCAAGAGCTTTGTGAGATGAAAGGCTACAGACCCTGAGTTGGTCGTCTTGCTGCAGGTCTCATAAGTATTATTAGCTGGCTAGCTGGTATGTCTAATGTTGCACTTGTTTGACATTAGCAAAGTTAATTTTTGATGATAAGTAATCTAATCACAACAAATGTACATGTGCAGCTGTATTGCACAATGAATCTATGCGCTTTAAGCAGGACCGGTTTACATGGGGGGCACAGCTGTAACTGAGCCCAAACAAAGCAACATTTATGGAGCATCTTTGCACAACCAATTGAGGATCCAGGGTGATCACACTATACCTGAAATGTTTAATTCAATAAAAATGGAAGTTATGTCAAACGTGCATCCACAGACTCTTAGCTGTGTTTGTGTCTACCTGTGTCTTTCTCAGGGCTTGTCGGATAGAAACTTGACTCTGTACCAGCATAAATTTGACCTGACAGTGCAGAAGTTTGACTGCTTTCTGACTGTGTGAAACAAGTCATGCTCACTCGTGCTCAATCATACTCACACTTAATTAACGGCGCTCTTGCTTTCTGACTATTTACTTTGTGATATTTGCTTTGTTTTATAGAAAAACTGTGAGGTTTGTGCAGCATTTCGGAAAACATTATCATTAAGCAAGTAAGCCACATTTTAGCTCCAGCCCTCCTCCTCTCCTGGTTATGATGCTCAGTTCTCTGTTTATATGCACTTTCTATGTGTGTTTTGCTAAGCCCAGTTTAACTGTTTTGTCTAGATGAGTCCTGTACTTGAATAGCTAGCATTGCTTTTGGATATCACACACAGCAGGCAAAATTTTGTTCGACAATGTTGGAGTTTGCTAAGATTTGGTTTATGACAATATCCTGTTGTTGGTGAGTATTAAGGTGTTTAATCTCCAGATTTTCTTTCAAATGTGTGCTGTAGAAGACTAACTTTGCCTGTGGTGACCGCAGTTGAGCTTTCTTCTTCAAACTTTTTGGCAAACTATGGAAAAATGACAACAATGGTGCTTGGCAAATAAATTAAAACAGGGAATCAGCCCCACTTGGCATCAAATCTGTGCTATCCGCTTTCATTGCTAAAGACTTTGGGCATGCATATTGTTGCTTTTTCCACTTGACATTGCGAGCGTGGGGCTATCTCCAAATAGCGGCCTCTCCAGCCAAACATAATTAAAAAAACACCATTTTAAAATCATTTCATCCAGACACTGACCTGAAATTGTGGAATAATGAGAAACATAAATATGTCATGCATTACTCCGGAATTATATCAATTTACTCAGAGTTACTCAGTGTCACTATGTATGTCCGTGCTACTTTCACTCCTCCTCTGTGCTGCTGTCGAACTTGTAGAGCACGATCCACCCCAACGAGCATCGATCAGCATTAGAGGGCTGATTAGTCAGCAAAGTCTCAGCGCTGCAGAGTGAAGACACAATCCTGTCTACTTCAAATGACAGCAATCTTATTTGCTCTTATTTACTACTTAAATACACTCATTTCAGTTTATAATTTATTTTTATATGTCTGTGTATTTTAATCTGTATATATTGTCCATTGTAAGTTTTGTAAAACAAAATAAAAAATCAAAAAAATTAGCATTTTGTTGTATAATTGACAATCAGAGCGGGCCAAAAAAATTGTTTTGTGTAACTTATTCTCTCAGCATATGATGTTATGTGAAGAATTGTTTGATTGATTACTGAACATTAAAACTCTAAATATTGTCATATTGTGCTCTCATGTTTTCTAATTCAAAGCTAAACTTACATTTTAAATTCTTTATTTTTTATTTGTTTTCATGCATCGTTCTTGCACAAAATGTATTTTAGATTTTATTTTATTTACACCTTTATTCAAGTCATTATATAATACATTTTATTTCTCTTTAGTTCAGGCTGTTGTTTGTAATTTGTCAAATTTGAGATGCACACAGCAAATTGACAACAAACCCTGTTACTGCATCCTCTCCATCATCATTAGGACCATTAAAACAATTGAAAACACTGATAGCAAACGCTGAGCGTCTCAGCCAGCTGTCTGTCTGTTCTGATATAAAGCATGGACGTTTTTTTTTCTTCAAACTACGGCGCTATCTTAAAAATGATGTATAGATGTTGTGGGTATGGAGTGTAATGAATTGTACATTCATTAGATTGTGTGTGTTTGGACACTTTCTGCCCTCTTGTGGCGGTGCTTTGCAGAATGAGGCACATTTCACATCAGCTCATCAGTAACAAGATCTAAGTGAGCAGAAATTAAACGATTTGCAATAATTATGTAGATGAATATAAAATCATAAATCATGTAGAAAATATCAATCATGAAGATTTTGATGTATATAATGTACTCTTGTAAAACATATAAAAGGAAAATAAATACGTTTTGATTGAATATAATGTTAAATATAATATTTCTCTTATAAATCTCATCCAACTCATCCTATGCAAATTTCTGCCCATAGTATACCAATTACATTTTTAGCTTTTTCTTTGGCTAAATTTGTAATGTGCCATCCTAATTTAATTAAAACAAAAAAAAAACATTAAAACAAAAGATTTTAACAAAGACGTCGACGTAAATGTATGAGCAGAATAGATTAACATAATTCAGAATCAACAGCATGATACAGTAACACAGATCCTCCCTGACTCTGAGCCAGATTAGACGGAGAGTGAATCTGTTCACAAATGCCCAGCAAAAGGTCAGCATGGTATTGAATTTTTTCAAATATTTTTCAAAATACCTCCTGGCATTGCAAATATTTTTGACCACTGCGTAATACTTTGGGGAAGGATGAATCCCCACTCCTCCATGCCCCCATCTCTTGCTCTCCCTCTCTCTTACTTACACACACACACACACACAGATAGCACAACACAATGCCTGCCAATCTGCACAGAAAAACACCGCTCTGGGTTATTCATCGATTGACCATTCAAATCCCAACATATGCTGCTCTGCTTCTATTCCACTGTGTTCTCAGAAATGGACCATTTCCTTATTCTTCCACAAGGCTTCCTACTCTGTTCAGGAGTCACTCGCACACGATGTAAATGAGAGAAAAAAGTAGGCAGGAATGTAAATTGATCCAATACGTGTATAAATGTGCTTGTGCACATGCGCACGTGTGTCTGTGTGTTTGCCACTGTGAACATTTTGACCTATTTTGCAGAAAATGCAACAACAATATATCATCCTAAGTTCTGCTCTGTAACCTTGAAGTAAATTGCCCCGTGATATACATCATGCTGTTTCAAGTTACTTTTCCCAACTATACGTTATGGTGTGAATGATAGCGAACACAGGGAAGTGAATCTGAGAGTTTGGGTCTTCTTTTCACATTGTACAATAATATTCACCCCAAAGTGCTGCACTGTCAAAGATCTCAGCTTTACTTTGCTTTTCACGTCTTTCTACCTTTAAAGTCAAAAATGTTTTCCTCTCCAAGACCCCCTCCTGGTTTTACCCCTGTCGTTTTCCTTTTTTTTTTTTTATCCATCCTTTTGATCACATAAAACATCAGTCCATCACCACCAGAAGCTGTGGTTTATGTCTCCCTGCTGTCCACTGTCTGCCTTCCAGGGAGAGCTCCTCCCCGCTGAGCCGCTTCTCGTTTGCCAAACTCGAGTGTTAGTGGGAGAAGTGAGCAGGTTTTACATGGAGGACTGCCTTAATGTTGTTCAGTTGGTGGGCAACCACACAGGGTGCTGCACTTCAGATTCACTTGTTTGTTCATCTGTGCGGGGCCAAACTCGTTCCTGTCTGTCTCCTGCGCACACAAACCACTACACACCATCACAACCTATATGTGTCACAAAGAGAACATTTCCGAATTAAATCATCTAAATGAAGTGAAATGTACGTCTTGAAATATGGCAGGATATCGTCATGTAAACACTCGGCTCGCTCGGGATGTTACTATTTCATCTGAGGAGTGGAGGTATGCCTTTCAACTGGGGATTAGGAGGGGACGTGGCCTCTATAGGGCTCCCTCAGAGCAAAGCCATTCCTCCCATGTTAATTTCTCAAGGTCAAGACGAACCTCTGCAACGTTTCAGCTTTGAAGGTGGACTGAAAATACAATAACAGGAACCCTGCTGTATAGAAGGGGGGGAAAAAAAGACCAGAATGATTTGAAACCACTACATCTACCTGTTTGCTAAGATCAAAGAGGCCAGTTACAGAGGCGTTTCAGGCCGAACAACAAAAGACAGATACGTCTGCTTAATGTGAGTTTATACAGGACTTGCTGTTAAATGAAACTTCTGGCTTCAGCTTAATAAAAGCAGTAACTCATATTAAAGAGAAAAAAAAAACAAGCTGATCTGCAGTATTACTGTAGTTTCCAGTCTTGTCCTTGTTGGCTTAGTTCCTGTAGGAATAAGCATTAATATGACCATTCATCACTCACTGTCTTAAACAGTTATTTTACATGCTGCACTGTCTAGGTCTAATTGAGCTACTTTACATTGTAATAAGGCAACAAAATGCACGGGATTAAAAGAGACCCCGTTCCCTTATGTATTTAAAAATAGGGCTTTGGAAAAAGCTACATTGCGTGTGTCTCGCCTTTTGAGATTTAATGACTATCCTGTGACTCCACAGAGAATTACTGCCAGTAATTGATTATTAAAACTTGAAATTGCAAACCACATCCATTATTTGACGAGTGCATGTGTTATCCTTGTAATTAACAAAGCTTGGCACTTACCGTTTGCCGGTTCCAAGACCCCCAGAAAAATATATCAGAGGTTAGAAAGGCGATTTATAGAGCAAGCACTGTCTGGGCAATTATCTGAGACATAATACATAACCAAAGATGCTCAATTCACCAGGAAAATTCCTCCTTCACACCATCAGCACAACCATAGTCTCGAAAAACATCATGCAGTGTGCTTTAGATGTAGTCTTTGTTAATGCTGTTGGTGTATATATATATATATCTTTACATATTTTAAAACCCCAAAGTGTTATCTGCATAAAATGAACACTCAGAGAGCACAGACGTATTTTTTTAACTGCTCATGACTGAGAGATTTCAGCCTCTCACCTCGTGTCAAAATTGGTGGAAACATCTTGAATGTCAAGCAATGTGCGACTGATTAGATTTTTTATTAATCATAAAAGTCTAGATTTCTCTCTCTTTTTTAAAAAAACAAAACAATTTATCATTTTAAACAACAAATAAAGAATGTGCCGTATGGCATTTAAAACATACACTGGGGTTTTAATTGAAACTTGACATATCAAATAAGGAACCTGTTCCCATAACGCCTCATGTTTCAAACAGAAGGTACAAAAAGGAGAAATATTTCTTTGAAACACGAGGTTAAAAAAATGTGTCACTGTTCTGGCATCTACTTTTTCCACTTACCAATGAGGATTAGATATTTAACAGATTTTTATAAAAATCAGCAGGACAGTGGCTGTAAGTTCATCTATTGAAAACAAGTCAGACGTTGCAGTTGAGAGTAAATAAGGGCGTACTGCACACTGGAGTGGCACAGAGAAAATTCTCCCCAGATATAAAAAGAAAAGTGTTTGGACAAATCATCCTACCTGCATGACCTCCCCCTGCCTGTAGCTTCTGATCTATAATCTAGAAGACAAGATGCTTACTATAGTGTTTCACCACTGTCTGTGAAAACTGAAGGTTTATTACTACACAGTGAGAATAAAGTAAAACAAGTTTACAGTTTGTGTAGGATTAAACAAAGATAAAATAATTTGCTGTTTGATGGATCACTCACACTTGATCTGTATTATGTGTGAAAGGCTGAAAAGGGATGAAAATCTTTCACGTCACTGGTGCACCTATGATTATCTTTACTCCAGTTCGCTGTGGCCACTGTAGCTACTGTTGCTTCTGGCTTTAGATAGTCCTGATGGGAAAACACTTTGCAAAGGATCTAACCTTCACTACAGTACATCCCCTAAACAAACCTAGTCTCATTCCCTCATAGACTCATACCCAAGCCCAGATAATGCCCTTTTGTGGATCAAGAGCAGAGCAAACTCCAAGGTCTTCACTTCATTGGAGATAATCAGTAATTGGCTGAAGACAGCGAAGCCAGATAATTGAATACAGACGAGGGGAATACAACAAGAGGGGCATATAAGAACAGTGTAAAGTTGCAAAACCTGAAGTCATAAGAGTGAAAGTGCAGGCAGGACTAAATCCAGTGGAGTGGGGAGAAGTGCTACAAACGGTGGTTGTCCATGAGGGTCTGAGACAGAGCGGAGAGACGCTTTATTTACTGGGAGAAATGCTGTATCCACAGGCCGTTTGGGCAGGATGGAGCTGGATGAATTCATTAAAGGAAGCGCAGTCTCTCCCAGCTGCCATCTCTCCCCCTGCAGCCAGACTCCGATCAATGGCAGGAATACATCCAAAACAACATTTAGCACAAGACCTCGGAAGCAGGGGTGCATTTAAGACTTCTCTGTGTGCGCTCATCTCCCCTGGATGTGAGCACTGTTTCAAAATGTGCTATTGAAGTAGAGCAGGGGAGGTATAGGGGCAATGTGTTTGTATCACAACAGAGAAGATTGTTTAACACGGACGCTTCAAGACAAGACACCGCCGTTTACTATTGCGGAGAGAGAACCACAAACATGCCTGTCATGTCTGCTGTTTTTTTCCAGATTTCTATGGATCCTTGAAAGTTGGTTGTAAATGAAAAGATGATTACCTAAAATTAATTCCTTGCACCTGAATAATTAAATTACTTATCACCAGGGGAAGAACAGGCAGGTTTGTTGTAAAATACACATACTCATTGCAATGTGGTCAACTGCAACTATACATGGGTCTCTGCACATAAATGTCACATGCTTAACGCCGCAACTGAATATGCACTAACTTTTCAGTAAGTTAACTTAAAGTCAACATGAACTTCATGTTCATTTTATATGTATTATGTAATTTAAATTGCACTAGGCACATTATTATTTCAAACATAAACCTGGACGAGCAAAAGCAAAATGCTTCTAGTACCATCTAGTGGTTGTAACAATTATTTATGTGACAGCGATGTGGAGAACACAGAGGATGTATATGTATACGTACACTGCCCAGAGTACTCCGTAAATCATACCTGACAACGTTAGGCTAATGTGTCCCATACACAGACTATACAGTGTGACTAAATTTAACTATGTGCTGGATCTCATTAGAAAATCATGACTTATGTATTCACTATAAAAATCTTTCTGAGCAGAGAAGCACCCCACTGTGTGCTGATGAGATGGCTCAGGTGGACATTACATTTTTATAGTGAGATTTAGTGTCTGTCATTGCTTTTGTATCATAACCCTGTATGTCCTATTTACCATACAAAGACTGTAATGTATACTGTATTATATTTTAAAGGCTGAGTTTATCAGCCTAGTGATTGATTGCTTCACATTGTCCCAGATCTCATCTGGGTGTCTGAGTTAAGAATTTACCGTGCTGCGTGGAGAAAGAACACATTGCTGGCAGCTTTTAAACATTGCTCGGGTTTAACTAACAGTATATTTACCTTGCAGTATATCTTTAAACGTGATAATAATTCATACAAAGTCACACATTACAAACAGACTTTGTTTATATATATATATAAAACTATGCAGTCCATGACATTCATTGTTCAATGCACTGTCGTCCAGCTGGAAAAAAAAAAGAAAAGAAACTACTAACAGGAGGCGATCATGTTTGATTTAAAACAAATTGTTTTTAAAAAGCTGATGCATTATTGGCTTGACAATATCTGGCACTGTATATCCACAGCAGTGGCATAGTGGCAAAAAAAAAACCAACCCAGGTTTTGCAAACTGTATACCTGAATCTTTGGAAAACTTAAAAACCTAAATTTCAATATACAAAGAATTCAGATAAAATCAATTTTTTTTCATCTCGATGGGTTGTATCTAAAAAAAAAATTGGTGAAATATGTTTCACTGCTCACATCTAACTTCATGTAATACAAACATTTCATTTAATCACATATATTTAAAATGAATGTACAGTGCAGGCTAGTGAGGTTGTGTGCCGTTTCTCTTCACCTGTACATTAACACCTCTCCCTGTCTCTCTACAGCAGTCTCAAGTCCCAGCTTACAGGACATGCACAGTGACACTTCCTGAGAGGTCATTTCATCTCTCAAATAGAAAACAACGATCATTTTCTTTCTTGTAAAAAAAAAAAAAAAAGATACCTGAATACTTAGAGATACAATGACAATTAAAAGTAAGATAGCTTACTCAAATTTAACAGGACACAGGTGATGTGTACTACAATTCCCAGCATGATATGGTTCCAAAAAAAAAAAACGAGGAAGAAAAAAAAAAGATGCCCTTGTTGGGATTCTACCATCATTAGCTTTGTCAGACCATAACTGACAGATGTATATAATCACTGTGTACACACTGCAGTTTCAGATATTGTACGTCATTTACCAAGAAAAAACTTTCATCTGTGTCATGATATTGTTAGAAGCACAGGCTGTTTGCAGTACACCTTCAGCTCTACAATATACAGTACAAGAAGTCACGTTTTGGATCATGGACTTTGAACAATTTACCGCCACATATGGGCACGTTACAGGGCCAAAGGATAATAGTCACAAACCTGTACATCATCTTCGGGCACATGTAGTCAGTTATTATACAGTCTATTGTCAAATTCAGCTTTTTCTCAAAAAGAAAAATAAGAAGGGACCAACGTGGACAGCAGATGATAACAGTGGTTTCAGTTAGCATGGCTGTTCACTTAGTCTGTATATATCTTTCTTCGTCAAGGCACAGGAACACTGGGAGTGTTTGTCCAGAAAGGCCCCGGAGTTAAGGTGCATGTAGGCCCTCGGGGGTCTCTTGGATCCCTTGTTCACAGGGTGATCCGGGCACAGTGGTGTTTGAGCTTGCAGGGCAACACGCCACGGTTTAGCTGGTAGAACTCCACCAACTGGATCAAGTCAGTGAACCGTGTGTGACCATCATCCAGGCTGTAGAATACCTCCCCTTCATCATCCATCTGCAGTGGAGAATGCACACATACACATATGCATGTCCGCACACACAAAAGGAATCGCATAGAGCAGACAGGTGACTCGCTGAACAAATGGAAACATGTGGAATGAAAACTGAACAAACAAAAGTGGATTGTACTCACAGGTAAGATCTGAAAGTGTTTGATTTTCTGCATGTGGCACAGTGACAGTACAAATGTCTTCGGGTTGCTTTGGCTGTCTCTCAGAAGAAAAACTCTGAAAACAATTTTTTTTTACCATATTATTATTATTTCCTAAAATATAGATGCATAAATGTCTGTTTGGGCTGTTATGGACAATGAGAGAATATTGATTTAGCTTCCTTTGGAGATCTGCTTGCAGTATGTTGACAGATATAAATATGCGAAAGATACATTCAGATGTAAAAATAATGCAGCTGTAACGTTTCTCATCTAGTCTTTTTAAAAGAGTCACCACAATGATTAAAAATGCATTTGTTTAATAGATTTTATTTCTCTAATGAACTGTGTAACTCACATTAAATGTATTTAACAGGAAAATCACCCTTCATTAGCAGTACTACCATACTTGTCCCTTTACAGAACATAGAAAATAAAAGGCTCACTGTTGAGGATCATGCACCAAATGCTGTAAGCTCAGCGGTCTACCAACTACGAACACACCTTATGTTTTAAAGAAAGGATTATAAATGCTTACCCATCGATAAGACCCTGTTGAGTGATGAGACGCTGAGCCTCGTCCCGAGACAGTTTGCCGTGGAACCAGGACTGAGTCAAGTGGAGGGCTGGAGCACAAAGAGAGACAATATATATTACCAAATATATACAAACGCTAAATATTCACTCATGTACAGACGGCAAATATAAACAATAAGAAATAGTGCCACCAACCTATGTTTGACACTGAGCTCTGTGATGTGGAGGGGCTCCCGTGGCTGTTCAGACGGTGGCAGCTTTTCCTCTATAGGAGCAACAGCACCCATTTTACATGTAGGAATGTTCATACAGAGTTATTCATTCAGTCTCTTCCGCTTGTATTATAAAAAGGTAATGCAGGTGCTTAGAACTGTTGACCTTATTAGCTTTATTCTGTTCTAGATAGATGTTGTTGAAAAACACATAAGTTGTGTAGTGTTAACTACGAGTAGGCTCTTGCTGCACTCGATATTAACAGATATGATAAGGTTGTGAATTGTAAGAATTAAAACTAGCCCTAGATTCTCTCAGACACAGTTCAGCACCATTTATTTTTAGTTTGTTTTAAAGAAGGTCAGCAAAATGTCAAGAGAACGTGTTTCCACTGGGTGAAACAACAGGAATATGTCTGCTGTAAAATAAACTATTATCGCTTTCTAACATCCAGTGTACTTTGTATTTTTATAACTATTGCCTCTCAGGTAGAGAAGAGGTTTATTAGTGTAACTCACCCTCCATGACAGGCCTTCCTCCACAGCCACAGATAGCGCCTCAGACGGGTTCTCGATCACTCGGCTCTTTTGGCCAGAAAAGTCCATGGCCACCAGTGAATTTTCAGAGATGCTTTTCTGAAATTGCACACACATCATTTTTGTCATTTTGTAGTTTTATGTTTATTCAAATCACTCCTCAGTATTTTATTTTCCACCAATCCACCTTAATGAAACTTAAACTTTAATAAATACCCAAAGGTTTTTTTTTCCTTTTTTGGTTTGATTTTTTTTGTATACTGTGGAAGGGACTGACTTCTGCTGTCTGGTGGTATTGTATTGCCATCTAGTGTCTGAGTAACGTGATTCCATTTTCATCATTTCTAGATGATTCCAGACAGAAAACTCCATTGAAAAGGGATTAGAGTGGCTTTGAAAAGAAGGACACATGGGCACATTTTAGTCCTCTAAGCCGCCATATAGTGAGAGGCTCACTGCACACACTCAAGAAAATTCTTCTTATCAGGATTACCGAGAAGCTTTTAAATTATCACATTTGTTCCTATACCACCTACTAAGCTTAGAATTTGAACTAGTGGTGAAAACAAAGTGAGGAGTGTTTACTTTGAGGACAGAGGCATTCGAGTCTGTATTATCCATCATTCCCAAATTCCAATGCTGCAAAAATACCTGTCATTGCTGATAAATAAGTTACTTAATATTGTATTCAAATACAGCTTTAATTTTTTATACTTTTCAGAGATACTATGAGGCAGCTTTATCGAGGTAGCGTGTTTAGCTAAATCTGTCAAGTAAATGACAGAAGATTTGGGCAGCCTGACCCTGAATTTGGCAGATTCATGTACTCCCCTATCTTTCTAGCTAATCCTCTTGGCGAAGCTGCTGGTCACATATGACCCCTCCAACAGCAGAGAAGAGGTGATGAGTTGTTAAATCTGAGAGCAGCTGATCACTGTGTATTTTTAGAAAGCAGAGAGTTCATGAACATGTCCAAAAGCCATAAATAGATTGTGTTCACTGCCACGAAAATACTCCCAGTAGAGTCTGAGGCTATTCTGGGATACCAAACCTACATTAACACATTGAAGGTGCCTCGTTTGTCCTATGCAATTATGGTACTACACTGCTATGTATTAGTCTGTGTTAGCTCCAACAGATTTTTAACACATGAGCATTTTCTTCTGATCACCAGGAGACAATGGAACAAGCTAGAAAGACAACACTGATACAAAATGTCTGGCTCTCTGGCTGCTAAGTACTCGACCATGTTCCCCAGCTAGTTGTTAATGTTGTCTGTCTGGTATCATAAAGTGTGTCGGTGTCACAATTCTCCAAATCTATTTGATTTGAATTTTGATTTTAGAGTAACGACTCAATTTCACTGATGGTGACATCACTAGCAAGCTATCGTCAATGGTATATTTTCAAATTCTTCTTTAAAAATACGAGCTACACTGTGATATAAGAGCCGTATCTTTCTTTGAACGCACCACACTGAGGCCATATGATCAAATTTAACAATAACTCACTGCACTAATCATCAGTAAACAACACTAAATGTTCCCACACTGGTGACCTCACTGACAGGAGAATTTTCCATTTCTTTTTCTCTGTCTTCTCTCACTGGCACTGGTGGTGGTTTTCTAATTCTCAGCAGTTTACCCTTACCCTTCTTGGTTAAACTGAAATTGAAAGCTAATTTCATTTTCCATATAAATTTGCAATTGTGACCCTCCTAATAAAGTTTTATTTTTTGGCTTAAAAAAATGCTGACTGTGGCTCGGAGCAAGAATGATGAGAGTTTGTGGGATGAGGTTAAAAGAGGTTGAGGTCAAGTGCAGAGTTGATGTTATGTTCTTGTGGGTTTGTCACAAGTGATCTTGTTTACTTACATAGTATTTTGGTCCAATGTTAATACAAGCTTAAAAGGGGACGATGTAACCATTTAAGGCCCTTAAAGTGAGTTCAGTGATTAAATTCAGGCCTTCGACTTACCATTGGTGAAGTTTTTTGCTTCTGGTGTGGCTGAATGAAGTTTTGGTACAGTTGCATCCCATACTGAAATACAAAGAAAATGTCAGCATCCCAAATATTTCTTACATGTTCACTTTTAAATACTTCAAGTAGAACTGTAGTGGACTGATGAAAAGGGGCCGATACAAATAAACCACCGTCTGTTGTTCTTTACTGTATATTATTTTTAGACTACCAAGAGAGTGACTAATGCTCTAAACTGTATCCAGCAGATATCCAGACAATGAACACATGCTGCTTCTATAAAGAGTAGGAGCGCTAATCCAGCATCACTCAATAGTTTCCCTTGACCTCCTCCCAAAAGTTAAATCTGATTCGAATGCTGACTCAGCATTCCTCCTCTTAGACATCACCCGGAGTTAGTGATCGGCAAGCCAACCTTTAACAAGCGCATGGCTGTGATCCAGCAGGTCCTGGTCTGCTCATCATCCGCACAAAGCAGCTTCAAGTCCCGGACAGAACTGCACTTTGTGGACTGGAGAAAGAAGTTACGAGGAGACAGAGCGTTCAACATGCTGGAGATCGATACTCCACTTGTACTCTTTTTCTATAAAGTGATGGTACCTTGACACAGAGGCCAAAATCTGTAGGTGCTCCATGTAGTTTTTTGGCAGACAACACTGTGTAGACATCACTGTCACTAAAGTCGGCAATGAACTGGAGATGCCTGGGTTCCTTCAAAACAAAGAAAATGTAATAGTGAAACAAAAATGCTGTATACATAAGAACTTGTAATATCAAATCAAACTTTTGGGTCTCGTTTTCATCTCTACAATGGGTCTGTTGTATGTCAGGTCTGTGCATGTGCACGTGTGTGTATCAGTAAGTCTTGCCTCTTCAGTTTATTTTAGGATTATGTCACTTAAGTGATAAACAACACAAAAAATGCTGCTCCAGAAAGTTACTTTAAGAAATTTCTATTAGAAAGGTATAACTGCACAGCACTTATATTTAACATACACAGTAATCACAAAAAGTTTACAGGTGAACTTAATTTGACCTTCTCTAAACCTTTGAATACACATCGTCCAACTGTTCAATGTTTCAGTATTTATTGCATAACATGCTGTTCTCTAACAAGGTGATTAAGGTGCAAAAATCACAACAAGTATCCGATCCATAAATCGACCAAGAAATGTTCTGGTTCAATGACAATTGTATTCAAACAGTCCTCTTCATCATGCTGTTCACATTTTGACATCATAAGACCAAGACAACACCTCACAATCGATCAACAGTACTTGGCCAGTGTGAGGCTTCAAACGGGATGTACTCAGAGGGAAGTTGCCACTGAGCGTCATCAGCAGGTTGCAATGAGTCAGTTTGTGAACAGCATGAGACGTCTAGTCGAGCTGTAACTGATGATCAGGGATACATGACAAATTACTGAGGCATTAAAATGTTTTTGTTGTGGGATACCCACCACTGTTGTAATTTTTAGTTTCAATAAATTGTTTGAAACAAAGATATTAACATTGCATGCTTCTACTTAAATGCCCTACTTTCATGATATAATAACACTATAGCGTAAACTTTTTCCATTTTCCATAAATTTCACCCGAAAGTCAAACATCTGTGAGTAGTGTATAACATACTGAACCTCTACAGTCTCACCTTTTTGGCAAAAGGAACAGAATAGCTCATTTAGGTCAAAGGTGAATTACACTTAAATTTAAACAGTGCAAAAGTATATATATATAAAAAATAGTGTTATCAGTCATTCTGGGTGTGGTTAACCTAAAATCTACTGAAAGAGATAAGGATTAAACATATTGATAAAGGCTGTACTGAGACAGTATCAATAGCCACATTGTGCCAAAGATAAATTTCCATGAAAAAAAAAAAGCACAAAGACAACCATTGTTCTGCTTTCACGTCATGTACTGTTCCCACTTCCTTATATAAAGTAATGCCACAGCCGTTAGTGTCTGTGCTGATTGACTAGCAATGTGTCTGACCAAGACCACAGATGAATGGTAAACCTGCGAGAGGAAAAGTGGGCGCCATACCAAACCCTTTCTGTACTCGACAACAAAAGGTCTACTGTTGTAGGAAATGAAAGCAGTTGGGAAGTGGTTGTGTTGGCATAGCTGATGCCTAGGTATAAGCTTCACTTGTCAGCAGCATTGAGAGTACTGTTTCTGCCTGGCTGCTATGCCAGCTGATCTAAGGAAAATCAAGCTCAACCTGTTCCACTGCCCTCTCACAACAGGAGAGAGATATATACAGAGGATGAACTGGTGACCCCATAGTGCACATACAGACGGCTAGGATGTGCTTTCATAGATTAAGTCAACATATTTAATTTTCCACTTGGTGCCATGTATTTTACCAACATATTCTGTTTTCATATTGCTTTTAATGTGCCTAAAATTATTATTTCATTTTAGTTTTACTCACCTTGGAAGTTCCCTTGTTGGAGAAATAAAGCCCCGACCTCCGCAGGACAAAGTAAAACTTCTTCCAAGACTTCCTGCTTTGCTCTTTGGCATGGAGGTGTCCATGTATCTCTGGACAGGTGCTGGAGTTGAGAAAGGTCTGTGTTGGATAGGGAAATATTTGTTCATAGATGGGTGTGTTCAGTAGATTATTAAAGAAACAACATTTAGACATTGGTTGACAGCCTCACAATTGGCACTCGAGGGCAAAGAAAGTGCAATGTAAACAGAAAGAACTTGATACCTGTATAAGTTGAGAGTGATCCACCATCCCATTGGTTTCACTGGATATGGAAACCATGTGATCTGGGAAAAAGTCCTACCAATGTGAAAGCACATCAGTTATTACAACACTCATGGCATACAGTGGTGGGAACAAAGGCGAGCTGGTTTAAAAGAGATGAAATCCTCTGAAATCCTAAATGGTGTGTATCAATAAAATCTGATCATAAACTCACCAGAGGTTTCCTGAAGAATTCATATTTAGCATAATTCTTCCTAAAACACAGCCGGCTGTCTGTGTCCATTCCCCAGCCTGACAGGACCTCCATAACAGACTCATGATCTTCGATGGTTCTCTCTGGTGAATCCAGGAGGAAAGAAAATAAATGACGGGTTAACCTATTTTTCACTGCTCTATGGACAAACAATGGAGACCAAATAGAATCAGCTGTATCGCCAAACCAGAGTTTGATTATTAACCTTATATCAATGTGTAACCCCTGAGAGAGCGTGGCCTGGAGTGTAAAACGATGAATAATGCTGAATGCTGATTTAATAGAAAACCTTTTTGACCGCTATGCGAAGCAGTGTTGAATAATGACATATGTCCTGCTTTGTAAATGATTTAATTGAATAAGTATTTGTAGATAGTCACATTTACATATAAAATCTGAGATTTGTGCAAAGTCTACAGAAAATACTGAAAAAACACATTTTTCCTGATACCAAACTTTTTCTAAATTAAGAAAAAGAGAATTAATAATATGTAGTTTTGATTAAAAAACATTAATGACTGGGACAGAACAGATGGATGAATGAAAATGCAGCTGAGAAATCTTTTCTGTAGTCTCCCAGCAGATCAGCGTTAATATTCATACACCATTCTTAAATCCATATGGGGATGAATGTACAAATACTTATGTCACAGTATATAAAACATAGATGCCCAAAGCAAACATTACGTTATTTGATACAGTACCTAACAGTATCTGTATTCAAATCTAACCTCTTCAGTTAAAATTGGTACCGGTCAGAATAGCTGGTGGTGCATTAAATTAAAGTAGATCAAATCAGCAGCAGGTAATTCTGCTTTGAAATGGAGACCTCACAGCAACCTCTAACATACCACAACAGAAGCCATGCAGACAATACAGGTAGGTTGGAAAATAATAGTGAGAGAAAATCTATATTCCCTAATGTAGACAGTGATATCTTCATGTATGCACTGCAGTACCTCTCTATTAATGCATTGCCAGTGGAGGAGGAGAAATACTGTAATATTCTATGCAAGGAAGATCTATATTTGATGCCTCGCTGTGATTAAGACACAATCACCACCAGCATCATCTCCTCTCATATTTTACTCATTTCTCATATGTGGCCAGGACATTAACTGGAGAAAGAGGACAGCGCTCTGTCTGCTTGCACGCATGTCTACACACTTCACCAGCCCACTACCTACCTCCAACTCCTCCCATTGAAACCAAGCAAACCTCACCCAAAGAACTAACATCATTACCATCACATGATTAATACCGATACGTAAAATAAATGTCAAAATTAAATGCGTGCAATTATTCAAAGTTGGAACCAGGCTAGAAAGCCACAAACGACACGCTGGCATTGCAGTTTTTCAGAAGGAAATGATGCAGTTAATAAAAACATTATTTTGTTCAATGTTTATCACAAAAATATGGCTAACACTGACTGAGACAACTAAATAACAATGCTGTAAATTAAAAAAAAAAATGAGACAAAACATAAATCCTACCTATTCCAAGATGGCAGAGGTGTTCAAAGAGAGTCCAGCTGTGGTCATCAATGCAGTGGTTCTTCAAGATGAAGAGCTGGCATATGTCCCGTGCAGTGATGTCAGTGGGGACCTCTACTGCTCTGCTAGTGTTATCTTCACTATAAACTTTAATTACCTGCAACAAAAACGATGAATTAGCAACTGTTTCAACTCCTCACGGCAGGGTGGGATACTTTTTACCTTCAAGGAGCACAAGCAGAGTGTTGTTTTTGGGCTTAAGTAATGCAATTAACAGTATTAAAAGTGAGGCAAAGTATCAGACAAGTTAATCAGTTTGACCCACATACACCAGTACGGTACCTGGTTTCTATTGCAGCAACAAAATACTCAGAAAATTAAGAGTTGATGAAAGCCCTGCAAAAGTAAAGGTCAACGTGCAAAGCATATCCCAGGATGAGAAAGAAAGGTAATCTTGCAAAACACACACTAAGACTTCAAACACCCAAGAAATGAATCCATCTGAAAGAAGAACTTACCCCCCTGTTTTGAGCCAAGCAGGGTTCTGAGTTTGGGCAAGCTCTGTAGCGTATGCATGGCTGAGTACACAGCATTGCAAAAGAGAGCTTGTTGTAAGGAACATAGAAACACGCATCAGACAAACACAGCGAGTGTCAGCTGGGAAGCAACGAGCCTCTCTCACTCTCACACTCTCTCTCCACTTCTCTTGCTCTGTGCTGCACTCTACATGTCTCGCTGGGGCTCGATACCAAATCACCTGCTACCTGCGCACCACTAAGTGAGAGAGAGGGAGAGTCAGAGAGGGAGAGAGAGAGAGAGAGACAGAGAGAGAGAGAGGGAGAGAGAGACAGACAGAGACAGACTGACTTCTAAGATCATGGCAATAAATCATCTCTTATGCACAAAATCAATTTCAACTGGTCTATACTTTGAAAGAGCACACTTTAAGTTGCTGAGGAGATCAATCATGCCACATCAGATCAGGACTGAGGAAAGGAGAAAGTGTTCTTATAGTAATAACATGAAAAAAAAGCAGCCTCTCCATGTACTTCCATGTACAGTCGTACCAACTGTGTGTCTGAATAAATGAATATTGAGTCAAATGCTTTACATACAGCGTGTGAGCAAACAGGAAGAAGTTCCAACTTAACCTCCTGTCATTCAGTACTAGTGCATAAGTTGATGTTGGATTATATTACAATGAAAACTATGTCTATCAGTGAATTCACTGTGAGATGCAGGGCTGAGCTTCTTATGACAGTGATCATAAATTAAGACTTCAATGGCTAAAGAAGATCCAACAGTAATGCAGCCCGAGAGAGAACAGAAAACATTTTTCTTCCTCCTCGCTGTCATTACTTTCATAACTCACTGCTGCTTTCTTTCCCTCGCTCGCTCTTTTTGCTCCCTCAAGTGCACCCAGTGCCAAATATCATTCCATCAATGTGCTGTCATGTCTGAATGAAGCCATAAAGGACCATTAGTGTAAAATTCACCAATGCCCGAATGACAAAATTCCATCACTTTAACAAATAGATGGAGCCAGCAACAATAGGGCTATATTAAGGGGAAGGAGGGAGAGAGAGGGAGAGAGAGAGAGAGAGAGAGAGAGAGTCACAAGGCTCCAACCCCCTCTCTATTCACATTCACACACCCATTGCAAGCGGAGTACCCAGCATAATGCCCTGCAAGAGCCCACAGAGCAATTACAAAAGGTGCTGGTTAAATGTAATGCTAGTTGGGTCAACTCAGTCTAAAGTTGACAGAGGCAGGTGCAGGCTGGGTGGGGAGTGTAGTGGAGGGGGGTCAGTAAAGACCAAATGACTGTCTCCTTTCTCTCAATGAGTTCTATTAGTAGTTTAAAGCTGATTCCTTTTGTGGAGAGAAAGGAGGTCAGAGCTCTCCAACAGGGCTGTGGTTTGAGTCCTCAAGGAGCCATCAGCAAATAGGAGCCTCCAGCCATGACATCACCTCTCAGTGTAAACCATTTAGTGTTTAATCAGCCTTCCAGGAGCCTTGCAAGACAAATATCTTTGTTTGTGGATGTCTAACAAAGACGACAGCCTACATTAAACAGATTACACCAGCAGCCAGTGTTTCAATAACACTGCATCATAACGCTGACGGATAATTAACTAAAAAGAGAGTGACAAAGAAAAATAAAAGCTGAGAACTTGACACCACAGTGCACAATCATTCATTTAAAATAACTGCACCCTAGATTAAAGTTTAAAATTGTGTATTTTCTGCGGTTGATAAATGCATCCAGTCTGGACTTCAGTGAAGTTGCTGTGAGGAAGTGGCTTCCTGAGAGACGGCCAAATCAAATCATTGAGGCATCACATTTCACCAGGAACAGGGCAGGGTTTGTCAGAGGGTGAGGAAACCTTACTGGTGCATTAGCATTACAGATGTACTTTGTGTTCTATAGGCAGCTGAGACCAAAAATCTAACTTTTGTTGTCATCATAATAAATGCAACACATCGGTCTAAACACACCATCACGCAGTTGTGTCTCTGCAGTAGACCTTGGAGGAATTGTAGAGTCTCATAAATGCAGCAAAAGCCATTGAAATCCTGCCCTCTGCTGCACTCACGATCATAAAGTGACTTTTTATATTAAATCCCTGAGCAAAAACAGTGTTTTAAGAATGTAAATTATGTACAGTTATGCACAAAGTGGATTGAGAGAAGGAATAAGATGGGGGCATGATGTAGTGTTTGAGGACATGGGAAGTGCTGGTCCTTGTGATGAAACAAACTTTATCACCATGTTACTGCGGCTAGACATCAAAGCCACACAAGCAGAGCAGTTCGCTGTGGATCTAAGTGCAGTCTCCATGGTTACTGTGATATTATTATTATTTTGTGACATTTGCATAATTATCACCAATTATTTGATATTTAACAGTGGGTGTTTGGCCTAAGGGACCAAGATGATGTTCACATGGTTTGCTGAGCTATTTTCAAGTGAGGAACACCAAGGAGGGATGAATTCGGCACAGCGGGTTGTTTTACATTCACTAATTACCTTAGCTGACGCCTGAGTCATGCAGAAACCAGGATGCAATAGTACAGTCATGCTCCTGTTACTTCTCAAGCAGGCATGTATACTACACAGAGTAATACAATATAAAGTATTACCATTTATAAAATAAACACATATGTAGACTGATTATAATTACAGACCTCAGAATGTAATTACTTTTACTTCTATGTGTAAATGTATCATTAAGCATCATTTGTCATCCCAGGTAATTGAAAACATCAAGTGGAAGGTACTGTTAATCATTGGTTAAGAGTTTCTAATGAATGGCCAGGCAAGGTAGCATGATGTGTAAACGGCTGATGTGTTTTATCAGTGAACACAGAGCTGCATTCATCGGCAAGCAACCCTAAACCAAAAGTACACATGCTTTCACTTGAAAAGCATTCATGTCCGCCTACACCTTTTATGTTGCAACATGCAAAAATAGAGAAATGTTACCTGGAGATTTACTTCTCTTAGATTATTGTTACTCACTTTACAGGGCCAAAGTGCAAATTGCTGCAGTTCAACTAAAAATATGACATGTTTTAGTATAGGCATGGTCAGATGAGCCACAATATTAAGAAAACCAACCTCATTGGGGAACAATACATTTCTCAAAAATGCATCTAGAATGTGGAATAATTTCATTTTTATGAGACTGTACTACCAGAATGGAGGAGAGTAATCTAAAGAAATGTGTCAATCTATTACTGTAGTAATACTTTTATTAGTAGTAGTTGCTCCTGTTTTTATTGTAATAGCGCCCTGTTTGCTTGGTATTTTAGTTTTAGGTATTAGCTATGCTGGTTGTGCTCGGTATATTCTTTATATATTTAATGCAACATAATGTGCTGTGTTACAAAGGCCCTTCAACAGAAAGTAAAAAAAGAGAAAACAGCCCGGACAAGAGAGAGTGAATCCAGACATTGTGTATGTAGCACTCGATATAGTCTTGTTGAACAAAAACCCCTCTATTAAACTTTCTTATCTCAAGGACAGGACAGTGTGGCAATGTGAGGACAGTGTGTGGATAGTTCCATTTTTATCTGACTCTGTACTACCAGAATGAAGGACATTAATCTACAGAAATTTGTTAAATTATTACTGTAGTAATACTCATATTAGTATTAGTAGTTGCGATTGTTGGTCTCATAGTAGAATCACTATATTTTTAACACTTATAGGGAGCACCCTGTTTGCTTAGTTAAGTATTAGCTAGGTTGGTTGTGCTTGAAATATTCTTTAACTTTATTTTAAGGTAGTTTAAAACTCACTGACAACATTATTTCTTTTCACACAATGAAGTATTGTCGAATTTCAACCTTTGCCAACATGCAGACACAGTCAAATCTGATGTCTAATTGCTAAAACTAGTTGGTGCTATAATGATATTCAATATTCAAGAAGAAGAGGATGGCTTTTAAAAATGCATTACTACATATGGGCCACATTTGTTTGCTTTAAAAAACAAAAAAACAGGAACACAGTGTTACAAAGGTCTTTCAATAGAAAGGAAGAGGAGGAAACAGCTTGGATTGGACAGGACAGACTGAATCCAGACATTGTGTATGTAGCACTCAATGTAGTCTTGTTGAACATAAACTCCTCTATTAAACCTTCTTATCTCAAGGACAGGACAGTGTGAGTCATTTTGCCAATTACACTGCACTGCTTCAACCTTGAACTGCACTCCCACAGCTGCAGTTCTATCATTGAACGCCTTAAAGGAGGTGGCCTCCGGCCATGTCTACCTCAGAAACCACTGAGAAATGTCCTCCCAGTTCCTCACTATAACATAAAGCTGACAGTCTTGAAATCACATAGGCGTTCTCTCTGATGGTAATGGCCAAAGAAGGTGCTACATACGCCTTACCAGTTGCACTGCCTACTCGATTATTGGTGGGTGACAGCTGATGTCTCACAAACTGTGCTACTTGAATTGGCCAGAATACCATTTGCTTTGGAGAGCACTCAGTGTGCTCCAATGAGGAGATGAATTACAACAGCAGACAAATGTTATCAAGATAAGCATGCTGGAAAGCTAGTAGATACTTTACACAGTAAAAATGACCACTGAGCTGCTACAGTCTTATCATTGTAACAATAAATAAAAATGATTTGGCCTAATTTTTATTTTGCTGAGTCAGTTTAACTGTTATGGATTATTAGAAGATTACAGCTAAATATCTATGCATGGTTTACCAGAAGGTATTTGTCACATAGGTCCACACTTCATTTTACATTTTACATTACAATCATTTATGTAGTAGTAATAAAAAGCTGCTCAACGTATACATTACAATGGAATGCAATAAAAAAATAAAATAAAATAAAAACACTATCTATTGATCTTCTGGCTTAATAGGCGGGCTCAGTGTGCTCTAAGTAAACTGTACATTTTATATTCACACAGTCCAGTGAGAGCCAGTTACTTTTGGAGTTTAAGCATAAAATCACATGTTGCATCTGTGTCAAAGTGTCAAAGATTAATCCAAGAACGCACTTCGATTAATCCAAGAACGCACAAACTTTGTTTTATGTAGACAGTGAAAATCCCAGTGAAAAATCATCTCAAAAAAGAAACAGTAGCAAGTTATATATAAAACTACATAAAGTTTTACACAAAGTGAGCTCTTACAGAGCGCTCACATGAGGTTGGATCTGATCTAGTGCTGTCCATAAATTTAGATTAACGAGCGAACTGAACAGAAGGCAGCGTTTTACTAATACAGAGGAAAAAATGTTGACATGTTAAGAGTATAGTAGTAGATAGTATAGAGGAGATCCTTGTAAGATTCCTACCCGCTTCTGCAGACAAAGTGGTGTGATGGCAGGCAAGGTGACTCTTCTCGCATGGAAATTCATCCCTATGCCTTACTTGCACAATTAACTACATGAAAAATATCCGTATATAGTAACTGAAAATAAGAATAAGGATGTTAAAATAATGGTTCTAATGACAGTATATATAATGGAGTAATAAATGTAGAAGAGATTTTTTCTATATGGTAACCCTTTTGAAAGCTATGGACAAGCCGTTACAGTGGCATCCCTCACAATCAAAGTGTGAGAAACTAAATCATGTTGCCTCCCCACAAGACAAACTCCTCCTTTGTCCTTGGGAATGTAAAAACTTCTTCCTTTTTCACTTTTTGGAAAAGCAGTTCCAATAAACAAAACTCAAAGAAAACAGAGAAAAAAAGGTTTTCTCATGGTGGACAGAGTAACAATATACAAGGTCTGAAAAAGCTGATTGTGATAATGTAAATTACAGCAAAGGAGCTTAGGATTTCCCAGAAAGTGTGTCAGATTGTTTTTGCTTACTTTGCAGACAGACTCTACACGGCTATTTTTAGTCTCAGACATTGAATACATTCATAGGCATAGACTTTGTGTGCTCATATTAGACAAGGATAATGGCATGATTATTAAACAATCCACAATTTTAATAGCTGTGAAAAACTCATGAGTCTACTGGGTAAAGAAAAAGTACTATTGCAAGACAATCTGCTCCTGCGTGCAATCACATTAAGACTGATTTGTTGTAATCCTTCTTCTTCTTTCTTGGGGATTTGTATACTGTATGTATTAACAGAATATTTGCTTTTATGTTTGCTATATAGCCGTTTCTTGTGACTCCATAAAGGTTGAGCTAAATGTTTGTTATAGCAAAAAATTAAAAACAACTAATCAACAAATGCATTTCATTCTTAATGTTCTGAATATACGGTAAGTTTGTTTCAATATTCATACAATGCTTTGGTAATACTGTATCTTAATATGGCCATGCCATTTAAGCCCTTAAGGGAGGGAGAGAGAGAGAGAGAGAGAGAGAGAGAGAGAGGTCCAAAATAGCTCTTACTCCCACAGCCACAATTCACAACCCACATCTGTTTTACTGTAAGACTAGACAAAGAGGCCTTGTGAATAAGAGTGTGCCATCTTTACAGGACATGGCCATTTTAAGCCTCAGTCTTTACCATTATAGAGTTAAAAATGAGAGAAGAAAAAAGGTATAGTTTAACATATGACAACACATTTAACTTTGGAACTATACTGCACAGACAAGCGCTTTTGTGAAAAATACCAGATGCTGTGGAGGGCAGATGCCATTTTAATAAAGCCATTAATGTATTTATAAAAGGAAGAAACAGTCACAGACCACAAGGAGCCTCAAACTCATTGTCTGATAAAGACCACACACACACACACATACACAAACTCATCCAGCCCTGCTATGGTAATACTGCACTGTATATGGTCAAATAAATTGAATGTGTAGTTTATGCCTTTCTAGGTTAGTTTATATGTTAGGTATGGTGTAAAAGCTGCCTGAGTGTGACTGTTTTGGCCCGCTCAACAAACTGGAAAGGTAAGAGAAAAGGCTTCGGTCGGTACCTTGCAAACCTACAGCAAAAAAGTCTGTATACTGTATTTCTATATGTGAATGGGTCTATATTTCTATATCTCCTCCCTTTATAAACACTTAGATGATATGTCATTATATTGGATTTTACAGCAGTGAGTGTATGTGGATGTCCTCTCTGTCAACTCATGAGAACAAACAGGAAAAGAAGAACCTCCCACAACAGGCTTCATGTTTATCTGGAAAAACAGCACACTGATTTGTGAGAGCACAGACAAGCAGACGCTGCTAGTTATCACACAGCTAAAATGAATTGGAATTAATGGAGCCAGAATGATAACAGAGTCTCCACAACTCCCAAAACAAAGCCAGCCCCATACACATTGTCCTTGACCAGGGCTGATTTAATCAAGACCCCTTGTAGGCTCTGTCAAAGTAACAAGAGAGGTGCAGCGGTGCGTGAATGCAGGTATGTAGTGTATACCCACCCCTGGGTAGGGGGGTTCACAATATACCTATCTAAAAAACAGCCAGAGATAAACTGCATATATCAGTAGCGATCTTGCAGAGCAAGGACGTAGCCAGTCATGTTACAATCTTATCTACTGAGGTCTTTTGTTCCCTGAATTTAGCCGTTAAGGCAGTGCCTCCTCCCAAGCAACAGGTAAAACCCTAAAATAGCACCAAACCAGGGAACAGGCAAACTTTTTAGGACATAATCTCTGATATTTCTTTGACATTCCATAACCAATAAGCATCATGGGCGGTATAAGATGGGTGATTATGGGTAAAACAGTAAAACAACAGTTTGACTGACCAAATCCAAGTAAATTTGTTTTTTTTTGTTTTTTGGTGCAGCATTTAGCACCACCTGAAGAGATCAGAAAAGAGTGTTAACATAGCTTATTTAGCTATGGCACTTGTGTTCAACTCAAAACACACACACTGCACCCTTAACCAGTTCATATCAAGTTACTCTCACAGTTTTGCTGTTAACACACGACCTGGGTCTGCAGCTGTCCACACATCACAGTTAAATCATACAGTAATACCAGATCTTGTGTATTTGATAGACATAGTTAAACATCTTGTAGTGTAGTAAAAAAAAAGTTAAGTGGTTTAATCTTATTAATTTACTTGCATTCTTTAATCTAAAAATGAGGAGGACCAAATGTATTGTTGACCTACTAAATGTCTCTTCCGTTACCCAGTATAAAATTATTGTAATCCTGTAATATTTCTATGGTAAGTGCTTAGATATCTTTTAGTTATTAATGAAAATCTCTGGTCACTCTTCCACAGTATATCAAAGCTAAGCCTGCAAAACCTGCATGAAACCCAGATGGGAATAGTCGTAAAGCCAAACAACGTGTGTTGATTGAACAATTCAAACCAACAAGAACCATCGTTTTATCCCAACTGACTGTCTGAAAGGGGTAAGAGAGAGACATGGAGAGAAATATAGCAGCTGCACATGCATCTAACACCAAATGATGTCTTATATATGTTACACATGGTGTCTGTTAGACACAAAGACTGAAAGCTATGTGCAAAGACTCCTGATTCTCACATTAAAATATTGCATTAAATTCATAATTGCATTATTTAACCGTTCAAATCTGTCTGTAATAAATAGTAAATGAAAATATCTGCCTCTATTTTGGCATCAACATAGTGCTGTTTGGTCAGTAAGCAGCTTTCTGACAAATTATTAAGTAGCTATGAATGGAGAGAACATGAATAAATATTTTATGTCTGTTAAGTGCGACCCTGAGGACCCTATAACATCTGCTGTAGAAGAGAGGCTGAAACTCAAAGTGAAGAACACGTACATGGTGTATGTACCATCTGAAATAACATCTCTAAAGAGGCAGGCATTTCCTCTGAGTCATATGGCTGAACTGAACACTCAACACCGTCTGGACGCAGACTGTCTGTGCGCTTCCAGTATCTGGGAAGAGTCCAAGCATGACTGCCCACTATATGCCTGGAGAGCGGAGGCTGTGCCAGCTACTTGGACTTCCTTAGAAAAATGTTTATTTTGCTATTGTATCATGAAGATATGCCAGTTCTTCCATGATTTTACGCCCAAAGCCAGCTTACATTGCCCTTCTCAACAATATCAACATGGAATCATTTTCATAGTGACTGACTGGTTGCATGACAGGTTTTTCAATCTTATAACCTCATGTCATGCTACATTTTGTGTGCTTGTCTGCAGTGGCAGGTTGCTGTCAATCATTCATAGAAGCTGGATTTTTCTTATAACCAGTGAGCACTTTTTCTGAGGTCAAACTCAAAAGTGTTCATCTAAAAGAACTGAGGTGCTATAGGACACTATAATTTGTTCACCATGCAAACCGATCTGTCACAATCACAGTCTTAACCTTAAAAATTAAATTAAATCTTCCTGATACACTGACTTTATGCATTTAGTTTTCTGGACGCTCTTGTGCTGACAGCGAATCTAGGTTTCTCACTGACATAACGCGGCAGTCATGACTCAGTTGTTTTGTTATGTAAATGCAACCATGACACTGCAAACACAGGGCCTGACAGGGGGGCTCAGATAAACCATTTTCTCACGAGTAAAATAGCTTTAAAGCCTCTCTAAAACAAAGCAAAGTCGAGCAAAAGATCTTACTACAATTCAGCAAAGCCATTCAAATCAACTGCAGTAAAACGAAAACCTGGTCAGCTAGACGCTGAGTTGTCTGAGATGCCACGACGACAGACGACACTGCCATTTTCCTAGCATGCATATTTTATAACTTAAGTCTGTCCTTGGTAGAAGATTATTATTTTCAGATAATTGTAACTGATGGGAAAATTACAACCCAGAAGGACACACTGGGAAGCTCAATGGACAATTTTCATTTAAAGAAAAGTTAGAAGGGTGGGTGAGGGGATGAGTGCTGCACAGTTGGAACAATGATGTCATTGGTTTCTTGAGGGCTACTGAAAGAAGGTCATAACCCTGTGACATGAGGATTGTGACACAAAAACAGCTGGCCAGTCTGACATACTCCCTTTGTCTTTCCAATGCTGCTGCTGAAAAGACTAAATGAGAGGCTGTCAGGCCTGTGAGGTGCAGGCACAGTCTTCATCAGTGAGATACATAAGGATCACTCTAAGATTTTCTAACAGGAAAGCCACATTGTTGCAGAGTGAGGTCAGCTGGGTGTCATTTGGCTCCTTCACTGAGAAACCTGAGGATTATTCTCACACTTATCAAAAGAAAATGCCAAATCCGTGCAAATCCCTGACCTGTCTTCACAATAGGCTGCTGAGAACACAGGAGAATTGGCAATCACTCTGTAATTTTCTGATGTGAAACCCTGAATTGTGTGAGGACAAAATAAGAGTAGAAGGGCTCATTTGAGACTTTGTATATCAAGTGGAGACACTTCAGCATTACATAATCAAGCATTCTTCCCACAATGCACAATGAACAAATACAAATTTCATTACATTCTTATGCCAATCACACATACAGTACACTCAAACTAATGGAAGCTTCATGAAAAACTAGAAAATACGCATAAATTCTGTATGCATTTATCATTCTCAGTATGAAAGCAACACGTGAGCACAGTGAGGTCTAATACTGCCGATAGTCCTTGGTAACTGCTGAGCTCTGTAATTTCAGCTTTCCTATGAGTCATTGCTTTGAGCTGCCCCCTGCTGCTACACATGCACACACAGATACACACATTTATACACACACGCCACAAAGATACTGAAAAACTAAAATCAACTTCAGCATACGGTACAGCATAGGGATCCACATCCAGGAAACATCTAGTGGTTGACAAACCAGACTAATTTAACAGCCCTGGAAAATGTATAGACAAAATCCATTATGAAACCCATGCACTTTTGAAGCAGACCCATAATTGTTAGCTTTCCAACATAATGAATGTGCTCTCTTTTTAGAATTTGGCAGCGAGTTTTGTATAAACGTACAAATCGACTACAGAACACAGGATGAAATAAAACATTTTTTTTACTGTGCATATTGTTACATTTTTACATGACTTGCACTCATTGGTTAAAACAGCAGAAATAAAGTGAGTTGTGTGGATCACCTGCATTATGTCTGTGTAAGCTGTCGCAGATGGATCTATTGCCTAAGTTATGAGATCTTAAGATTGTAGGAACAAGCAACAATAGCTATGCAAAACCATGGCGGTATCAGATTTTTAAAAAATGCTCTAATTAGTTAAGTTATATTTCCATGACGTAATAAATTAAAATAATTAAAGCTACTTAGATTTGAATTTTACTGGTTACTGACGATTCACTAACCCCCCACCCCCAATCAACCATCATACCTCAGCAACCATAACTAGGTACGCACAATAGACAAGTCAAGCTTAGAATATCTTTACGTTGAAACAGTGAGACAGTGTGATTGCAGTCGGAGCAGTACACAGTAGATAACGAATTTGTAATCTTTTTTTAATCTCCCAACCGAAATGAAAAAAAACAAACAAAAAAAACAAGAGCAAATCTAAAAAGAAAGCTTTAAACAAGGCATTTGTTCGTACTCGTAGCTCACTACCAAGAGTGGTAACTTCCAACTTCCCATGCAACACAACAACACTGTGTCAAAGAAACACAACATATTCAATGTGTGGGAAGAAAGGAGAAAAAAGCTAGCTGGAGATATTCTTCATCTAACTAACAGCGGTAATATTAATTACTTAACTAGCTGTATGTGAAACTAGAGAACTTAACACGGTTATTATTTTTGACCGTGCCGTGCCGACAGGCATAGCAACAATAACTTAGAAAGGCGGGGCTTCACAAACGGTCAATTGGTGACCAAAGTAGGAAAAACTAAAAACATCCACATAAACAAAACCGTCAAAATTGTCTCCAGATTCAACATCAGAGTGAAAGCTTTTCCAGCACCAGCAGGAAAAGCTTCATACTTCCCCACACCCAGTGTATGAGAAATCACACTGCCTATCCTAAAACAAACGTACAAGAGTGGTTGTTGGGCATTAAGCCAGGTATTTCCTGGTATAGCCCATAAACTACTAATCAAATTTCAAATGAAATATCCACAGGTGGTATCAGACATCACATGCATTTCCCATTTTTATGTCATTTAGTGGCCACTGTATGCAGGTACAAACCTGGGATTGTTCAAGTATGCCAACAGCATTTTTATCTCCTCGCTGCAACCAATTTACATACTCATACAACTGGTTCTACTGTCCATATGCCCTGAAGTTTCAGACAAATCATAAGCCAAGCATCATGTTAATATGCATCTATTTAAATATGTCCGGCAGCTGTTTTTCTGTTACTTGTTCCAATTAAAGTTAACATGACTACACTGCCTGTAGTTTACAATAGAACCATTCTTTTTTTCAAATAATATGCCTCATTGTGTCACAAACACCCTCAGGTATTATAAATGGAGCACTCACCTGAGATGCGCTACTTTTGGTCCATGGTAATAAACATTCTGAGACAAGAGGGGAGATGGTCGAGGGGATAAGCTCAGGAAAAGGGTTTGGAACAGGAGAAGAGAATGACTCCTCTCCCTCTTTATTGCTCCTGAAGGACAATAACAAACAAACAGACACACAGAGAGAAAGATGCTGTATAAAATGTAGCATTGTTCTTGTGCAGTGTGTAGAAAACGATCCAGAATATTCTATTTAATGTAATGTTAAAGGCCTGCAAAGAAAAGAGAAACACGTGTTTCCATAGTGTCTTGGGGACGAAAATGACTGACTGAAAGTAAAATGTCGGATCAAGCAGATACAGAATCAACAGTTTATGTGATAATTGAAGCAATTATGGAGAGGTTTCTGTGGAAAATAAAGATTGTAACAATGCATTAGACTTTAATGAATTAGATTAGACTGATTTCACAACCTGTGGCTTAAAGAGCTGGTTCGTCTGCTCTGCATGTCCCATGTGGAGGAATAGGGAGTATAAATGGAGCAAGTGATAAACAAACTGACATAAACACAGGACCCCTCCTGCTCTCAACGACCAGACGACACACCCCACTCACCATCAGACTTTTGATAAGGTGGCAGATAATGCACACGTGAGCTCACCACAATAATATATTAGCTAACAGACAATAAAACACTGCTGGCTCAAATGAGAAAAAAAAAACCTTTTTGATCATCGTGATCTCTGATGATCTAATTGTGTGTCATCATCCCTGAGGGATGCATCATTCTTATCGGTGAATGTTTGGCAGTAAGGAGTAGCCAGGATGGATGTTTTTGTTCTAAAATGCAAACATGCCCTTGCAGTGAACTCAAATCTGAATCAATCAGAGAAAAACTGTGTGATTAATAAACACAATTTTTCA
This sequence comes from Larimichthys crocea, assembly GCF_000972845.2. Lineage (NCBI taxonomy): Eukaryota > Metazoa > Chordata > Actinopteri > Sciaenidae > Larimichthys > Larimichthys crocea. The sequence goes on from NC_040028.1 coordinate 13,879,034, forward strand.
TAATTAACATGATGTTATAAGAAGTTAGATTTTAGCTGACTAAAAGCATATGAGAAGGCCTCCATTTCTGAAAGGTGCTGTTCTCTGACTGACGCTTTCTTAACTGCTCTGTAAACACAGCAGTTACTGAGTTACTAATTATCTCCTGCAAACTAACAGGTGCTTGATTTGACTCCATGTCTTTAACTGCACTGAAATAATACATCACACTTCATTGACAGCTGTGTTTGGGTCAAGCCAATTGTGTTTACAAGTATGAAAATCTACACTACAGCTCTTAAACAGACCTCTGTGTCTCACTCCTTGCAAATACAAAGAGTGTGCTATTTTTCTGCAAGGCAGCTCACATTGTAAAGTGGAGACCAGTCAATACTACGTTTTGTTTTAGTGCAAATGAATCGTATGAAACAGACTGGTGTCATTCATGGCAAGCGTAAAGAAAAATGCATCATACCTGTTCCCCTTGCAGAGCGTAGTCTTGATCTTCTGGGCATTTGGTGTTAGTAAAGGAGCTCGCAAAGGGATGAGGGCTGGGTTGGGAAAGCCACTCACATTACCCTTGCCACTGTGAAAAATCTCTGCTTTCTCTCCAAGGCTTCCAGAAGTGTGTATTTCGTCCAGCGTGTTATTCATATCACTCATGTGGGTCAGCTAAATCCAAGGCATCATCTGGAGCAGGGAGAAGAGGCAAGCTGTTGGACTGGAGTGTGTGCAGAGCACAGTTAGAGCCAGCTGGCTGGCGGGGCTCCTCTGCTCACAGCTCAGCAGAGTACACACATGCATGTATATACACACACACACACACACACTCATACACACTCACACACACACACACACACACGTCTCTCTGGCTCATCTGCTGCCCACGAGGCTGGCCCAGTGGGGCAAAACGATCCCTCCTACCCAAACATGATCCACCACAATAAAGATATTTTTAACACAATGACTCCCGAAACAGTCATCCTTGCTCTGACACAGTAGCGTACTAATAATCAACTAATTTGTTCAGCCTCCTCAAGTCTGTTAATGTTGTTTGCTTTAATTTGCCCCTTTTGTTTTTTTGATATAGTTCCATTTGCAAACCTGGAAGGCAGGAAATGTGCACACAAAGCACACTTACACAAAGGGGGTGTCTTTAGCTCGGTAATGAGTCCGGGAGGGCCGCCAATACTATAAAACAAACTGTTCTTTTGTCATGGACTTCGCACAGAGATCCAAACTGCACTTTAAACTTAGTACACTGTAGAAGGCATGTGTTTGTACGGAGTAGCCGGCCCAGCAGATTGGTTGTGTTGTGGGCTGTGTCATTCAGTGACAGGCTCCATGTGGGGGATGGTTGAGATGATAACATCTTTCTGAAAGGTAATGTGTAACAGAGTCTGTACAGGGTAGGATAGGCTACTGGAGATACAGGCAGGCAGACAGCATAGGGTTAAAACAATACATCACTACATTAACAGAAGACACAGCTTACTTGATTACTTTGGTAAATATGTCAAGCTTTCCGTCTCATGTGTCTGCCATAGCATCTGCCACAATAACACAGCTCCACATGATTTCGACCTTTTAAAATGAGCACTATTATATGCGTACCATGAACATGTGAGAAACAACCAGACAAATCTAGGGCCTTGATGTACCAGTGCTGCTCTGGCTTAAGAAACCAAGCAGCGTCAGTATTAGTTTCTTGAGGTTGATTTTGGAGAGCAGAGCGCAGTGTTAGAGGGGGTTAGACAAATGGTTCAGTTGAAGTCCTATGGTGGACTGACAGAAGGACAAGAAACTCCAGGCAGGATGAGAGGGCCAGAAATAACCCCTCGCCTGGAACACATTCTTTTGGTATCAGTCAATGCAAATGCTAATTACATTGGTGTAGGATGAACTGCAAATCTATTTTAGGGTCTTAATAACAATGTTTCACATAACAGTGAGATACAGTTTTTTTTTTTTTTTTAAAGTATAAGAATGGTTGCACAAAGAGTTAGAAAACTAGGCAGCTTTCTTTTGGTTTTGTACCACAAACTAATTATTTAATTCCCTTGACATTATTTTATATGCTTCAGGAGCAGTACTTTTGCAAAGTAACACAAATTACATCCGTTTTTGGCACCAATGGCACTTGCCACTGACCATTCCCAGGTCTGCTTCTGCTGTGCCACAGCACCAAGAGTGCCTTCACTAATAAACTGCAAAAGTGTTGGTTGCCAGGTTTGTATGGCTTTAGCAGTAAAGAAAGTACTTGTACAGGGTTGTGTAGTACAGTAAAATCAACTGGGGCATTAAGCCCGTTCTTGCTAAATCGCTCTACCCCAATTTAGGAGTCAAGTCCTCACTTTTGAAAAGCCCATTCTGCAGCCATCACCCATCAGCAGAACAGGGGCAAGTTTCTCCAGGAGAAACTGGATATTCCACCTTCCTATCCAGCTGGCAATGGTGGCAAAGAACCTGCGACTGCTGGGTGTATCCCTGTCACGGTCTTAACAACAGGTAAGACCTCTTGACTGTATCAGCTAAGAGGATAGATCTAGTGGAAAGGAACAAGCCTGCCACTGCCCATACTGCATAAGGGCTCTCCAGCTCAAGGACGATGAAGATCTCCTGGGTTCTCCCTGACTATTATAAGAACTGTTTGGGGCATCCATCCCACTCAGACCACAGCATTTTAAAGGGGGGCAGCACTTTTAAAACAGAGTTTAGTGTTTAGCTCCTCTTAGTTTTGCTCTGTTGGTCCACCTACTGGTCCGAGTGGTACAACTCAGACAAAACCTTTCATGCCTAAGAACATCATGAGCTTAAAGGCTGTCTTGTTCAGCTCGATGCACACTATCCAGCTAATGAAATGGAAAGGTTACAACATTTGTGCACTCTGATGGTTGGCTTATGTGGAATGCAACGGAGTGAGGCATAGCAGCTGTCGGAAATGAGAGTGAGAGCTTGGTTAACACTTGTGCTGCAGCAGCAGTGGCAGCGTCATTACAGACAAAACCCACACTAGCCCATTCATAATGTCAGACAGCAGTGATCATGCCATTCCTTTAATTGAATTCAATGCGTCATTTTTTTAGTTATAGTTGTAGGGAAGCGAGGACAACTTGCATAACATTTACAGCCATAGTACCAGTGTGTGTAGTCTCCTCTTGTGACCGAGCATCTAATTTGAAAATCAAATAATCGCCTTTTCCAATGACACACTGTGTCTACTCTCACTGAATTGCTGAAGGAATACAGGAAAAACAGACCTGTATTGGATTTAATGGAGTGTTAAATCAATCCTATTTGTGTGGCGAAACTATTGAGCCACATTGAACCACATGAGCTGAATTAACTGTACATAATTTAAGTATTATCCTAGATTATTTATGAAGATGCTGAATCCTAACTGTTTAATGTGTTAAGCGACTAATGCGGTTTATGTACATATACTTGCAAGGTAGAAAACCTGTTTAATATCTTTCACCCAAGCAGTGGACACCTTTTGAGTTGCAGACAGAAGTTGAAAATTAAGATTTGAGCTAATGAGATAGAAAGTGGCCCTAGTTTTATAGGGTGTTCAGATTTGTACAGTAATAGTGTATTTCATGTCTTTTCCAAAAAAAATATCGCCGCTAACGTCAAACTTAAGGTTTCTCCTGTATAAATAAAGTACATTTACATTTACATAATGACAGAAAATGTATGGATTTAATAAGTTTACATTTACATAATGACAGAAAATGTATGGATTTAATAAGTGTTATTTACTCGTAGTTGTCTGTTGCACACATGAACTATATCAAGTGTGACACAGGTTGTTTAAGTCAACAGCAACTTCACTGCATCAACAACCAACGGCTGAGATATGTTGCTACTGCTAACAGAGATACTTTATAGGAATAACGAACGGTGTCAACATTAAACAAACTTTAATTTTGATAGATTCATGTACTTATTCGTATCTTTTTATTTTATTTAGAAACGTGTGGCGGGGAGGGGAAAAAACAAACCACGACCTTGTTGTGTTTGAACTACGTTAGCTGAATGTTGTTGTAACGTTACGAACTTAAAAAAAAAAAGCGTAACGTCAGTTGACGTAACTTAAGACGTTAACGGCTTTTCGGCGCTGTAACGTTTAAATTAGCGATTTTTTTTCTTTACGTCGAGTGATTAATTTTGATTAGAAAATTTAATTTAAAAAAAAAAAGCTGAATTAAATAAATAAATACGAAGCAAAACGTTGTTCTGCTTTGATAATACACGGTAAAAAAAAAAAAAAAGTGAACCGCTGTCCTTCCTGCTGCGCCCTCGTACACCAGCTGGAATCGACTTCATAATAATAATAATAATAATAATATGACAGAACTCATGTTATTGTTGTTTCTTTCTTTCTTAGAGCCGTCTTTACCTTGTGCCTCTTCAAGTTGAGTCTCCAGTTCAAACCTGGTCTTCACATCGCTGCTCCGGTGGGAGAGTGAAGCTCACTGTTCACACGTGTTGCACAGGTGCTCTCTTACTGTAACGTGCTTTGCGTCACTGAGTGTCTTCACGTTTTACCTGTTGTGTGAAAAAACACCCAGCCCCTGCACTTTACACGGCTAAAAGAAGGCAATGACTTGAATAAAGACAACTGAAATGATAAAAGCTTTATTCGTAACAACACTGCTTGACAAGAACAACAGGTGTACTATGCACATCAGTGTATTTTATTATTTTTTTTGCATATATCTTCATCAAAACTCTGTAATACTTAAATATAAATGTAATGTATAATCTAAGGAGCATTTAAGTACCATAGGGCAAGACCTGGTCTGTCCTACACATCCAGTATTATTTATAAACCCAGTAACTGTGGTAATCAGTCTAATAATTTATAGAATTGTTCTCATTTAATGTTCACTCACAACAGTAATGCATTAAATGCAAGATAGTCGTCACACAAAATAAAAGAGAAGCATTAAAATATGCTGGTCAGCTAGGGAGATTACTTAATGACGTATGAGAAAATAAAGACAAAATACAGCAATTATTAATTATCAAAATACATCATTTTATGTACACTGTTGGAGACTACCAAAAGAGGTAAAACAAAAGACAGTTTCTGCTTCTGTGTCGTGGGATACTAGAGAACTCATAGTAGACCGGATAATCTCCTCCTGGAAGACAAAAACAAAATGCAGTTGTTCATGCATGTGTTGTTGTGGATACATTTGTATATGATATGATATTGCAACACATTGAGTTTGGCTTACAGTAGATGATATATTGTCAAAAGAATTATAGCACTGCTATGGACTGCTCTCTCCTTCCACTTGAACATTCCCACTAAAAGACTGTGGTTCACCGTCTACTCCCTGCAGAGTGGAGCCTTTGTCGCTATCCAACCCTCTATTTTCACCATCCTGTCATTTAAAGAGAAAAGAGACACAATATATACAATAACTGAAGACTTACTGTGCCAGACAACATAAAGACGTGGGGAAAAAACAAGACTCCAGTGTCTTTTTATAGGTATTTTATGGTCCAATAAAACAACCATAGTGAGGTCAAGCAAAAACAAATGAAACCTTTATTTTTAGGCAGAGAAAAAAAGATTGTGGCATAATATAATGGGGGGAAAAAAGCCCCATTGCTTGTGATGCCCCCGGTGAGTAGATGTACTTCCTCAGTGCATTGTACCATAACTCAACAATTCTCTTCATTTGTTTGAACTATGTGGACTATTTCCTGACATTATGAAAAGTCCTTGGACAAACCATATGATCAGCTTTGCACATTTATTTGATCTGCATGGCAAGCACAAGAGTTAGCCCCAAAATCCTTTATTCAGCATTTACATCTTTAGCCAAAATATATGTGTACTGTTATTTCTGAACTTACCTCGAGCTTAGATAATCCTTCTGACTCACTGACTGGTGAGTGACTTGGAATTGGGGACAGTGATGGCGAAACAGGCGAATGAGGCGACTTGTAGGATAAGGACTGGCTTCTTTTCACAGCAGAGGACACTGCCTGGGCAAAGCGGGATGGTGTTGCAGGAGAATATGGCCTAGGGGCTGCAAAGCTCCTTAATTTTTCCAAACTTAACCCTAAGCTTGGCTCTTTACACGGCAAACTACTTTGCCTTGTGATTCGCATCATGGCTACATTCTTGTTATCTCCTTTTGGGCTCAGCTCAACGTTTGCGGCCCCTGTCGTCTCCTCTTGATACTGCACAGGAGGTGGAGGAGGAGGAGGGAGTGGTAATTGTGTTTTCTCTGCACTTGCTTGAGCCTCCCTCTGGCCAGAGCCAGGAGTGGCACTGAGTCGCTTTTCCGCTGCTGAAGTTACATAATACCCAGGTGTTTTTTTGTGCTGTGCCAAGCGGAAAGAACCAGGCTTAGGTTTAGTTGCGGGTGGAATTTTCATCTCCTTGACCTCTACTGGTGAACTTGCTTGAGATACCCCATCAGCCGAGGATGACATCTTGTCATCCGCTTTAGGTAAACTTGTTGGTGATGAGGAATGAGTGGATTCAGGTATACTTCCATTAACAGTGTCTTGGGTAGTAGTAGTAGTGCTAGTCAGTAAGTCTTCCCTGGGTATAGTAGAGTGCAGCTCACTTTTTTCCTTTGAGACTTCTGTCTGTTCTCCTGGTGCTGTAGTTTCCTCCAGCTGAAGAGAACCAATATTAAGTCCCTCTTCTGGAGCTGCAAGAGGCGTCTCCAGTGTCAGTGCAACTTCAAAATATCTAAGTTTCTCCAGGGACTTCTGAGGCACGATGGTATACGTTGTCATCCCCACCTTGGGAATGTAGTCCCTTGTCAGCTCGTTGGAAGGCTTGGGCTTTGGCTCAGAATTTGTGGCATAAATAGATGGTGCCTTTGTTGTGGCAGGGGCACTCGGTGTTGAGTCTTGGCATGTTGAGGTCTCTGAGGTGTCAGATAAGGCATTCTTGAGGTCAGGCGGGTCCAGTTCCTCAGTCAAAGTGGCCATATCTTTCTTCCCCGCTGATTCAACGACAGGCGCATTAACCGAGGAAGGAATTTTGTCTATGTGTTGTTCTGGAGGCACAGGTAGTTGTGTGACATCTGTTTGCACTTGAGCATCCTCTCCAGTGGGGCGTGATGGGCTGGTAGTCACCGGGCTCTCCAACCTATCAGTCTGTTCCCAGAGGGTTTCAGTGTTTGCCTGAGCGGAGGCCTGTGCTTCTGCATCCTGCATCACAGGCGGAGGGAGGCTGCTGGGTACAGTACTGCAATCACCTTCTACGCTTTCAGGTGTAGACCCTTCACACATTACCTGCTGGCTTACATTTTCAAGTTGACACGGACCACCATCTGTACAAAAAAGATAATTTTTCAGGTGAGAGAGGTGAAATTTTTGAGAGGCAAAAACACATAGACTTGGGCAAAGTTCAAGAAATACATTAGTAGGTATCTTTGCAACATATCTGCAGCCCAGATATGAACAATACCACTATATTTAAAGTGCAAACCCACTAGTATCTGCCAGTTCAGATAAGCCTGTTCCATCAGTTGTCCTGACTTCACTCGGAGCTGCTGAATTGTTCCCTGTGCTCTGCAGTTGACTGTAAAAAAAAAAATCAAGCAAAGAGAGGGAATGAAAACTGTTGCTAACACTAATGGGAAAAAAACAGCTTAGGCTTGAGAAGTTATACTAGAGTTCGTACTTGCCATCTGAGGACAGATCATAAGACTGATCTTCCCCACTGCCCTCCTCAACGGACATTGTGCTCACTATGTCAGGATCAGGGGACGGGGTATGCAGTGAAACATCAGCAGACATATTGAGGCTGCTGTCCTCTCCCTGGGTATCATTAGCAGTTGCAGACATTGCAGAGGCAGTGATCTCCTCTTGCTCCACAATCTCCTCCAGTGTGTTAGCAGCTGCACCCCCTGTAAAACACAAAGAAGTCACGCCAAATCATTCACATTTACCATATCTAAACAGGTATTATCAGAGCGAAGTGATCAATGGAGTATCAAAGATCACATTAAATCTCTTTTGGCAAGGGCAAGTGTTGGCTGTAATGTATAAACAATTGACATTATGACTTACTGTATGGAAATGAAAACCTTTAACAACATCCTTATTATGTTTTCCCACCATAATCAAGCATTCAGCTATACTTATCTCATCAAGTACACACATTAACATTTCTAACAAAGAAAGGTTCTTTGATGAAAGACTTCCACTTTTGCATCTCAGTGTCCCTCTTCTTACCAACTAAAGGAAGTGCATCACAGAGGATAAAGGGAGCAAGAGGAATTTCAAGCCTACTTAAACAAAACTGCAGCTACTTCTCACTGTTCTCAGCCTCTGATCTCTATATCTACTGGGCAGCAATGAGTCATTAGGGAAATAGCAGAGGAAGTTATCTTTCTTCATGTTTGAAAGGTTAGGAACATAGGGGGACAGGGTGGAGATGGTGGGGGTAGATATGTTGGTGTATACATGTATACAGCAGTCTTGTCTGTGATTATGGGATTTTCTAATGCATCAACACACTATGCAAAGAAAAAAGACACAGAGGGATATAGACAGCAATTTAAAGGAGATCAGACAAATGGCATATCAGAATACTTTTGATGGAGTGAAGTGAACTTTGTTTGTGGTCCTCAAAGCAATTGAAAGACTCATCAGATACATCTTATTACAGGCAACTCAGACATTGCGCTGGATAGTTCAGTATTTTCTACTACTGAACAAAAGCTGAATAAAACACAGCGAGATCCGTGAATTGTCCAGTGTAAATATGTTTTTCCGGAAGTAATTTCAATGTGAGCACCTCAAACAAACTTCCACTTAACTCAGATGTATCAGAGTGATAGCAGAGAGCAACCAAAAGCAAAACTAAACATATGACTAGATGCCATAAATGGAAAGTGGGAAAATAAGCAAGAAATCTTTATTTCTGTTATCTATAATAGTTTTTATACCTTCAGTAATGTATGCCAAAAGAGATTGCCTATGTTTGTTTATGAGAATCTTTTAGGGAAAACTATTCTTGCTTTAAATTGCTTTGTATACAGGACGGGTGGGGTTTCCCTCACAGGAAAATACAGCAAGGGTCAGATGTGTCTACACAATCACAGGAAAGTATATCAAAGCAAGTTAATTATACCCAACCAAGGGAAAATGCCTGGCATTTCAAAACCTACAGTAATTCTCAGAAACTGTAAGTTTTCTCCTGGAAAAATTAGTCAATGTTCAATAATGACCACTAGGAGGTGCAAGACTCACATAAATAAAATATTGTAGCCTGCCTGCAGAGTTAGAGAAAACCTGACTTTGTCTTCGAGGCCAAAGTACACATGACAAAATGTCACACTGCAGGCAATATGTCATTTAGAACGCAGCAGTTAAACAATGTAAATGTATTATTTAAAAGGAATATAGTGGATCCTCTGAGTGATCAGGATAATACAAATGTGTAAACAAAGACAAACCTTGCAACTTTTCATCAGGAGGAACTGTTTCTTGGACAGCAGCACTAGGGGATGTGGGTGGTGGAGGAGCTTTACGTTTGGTTCTCTTCAGTGAAGACTCTGCTGAGGACCCACGACTAAAACCAGACATCTAGGGCACATAACAATATTTAATTTTTAAGTTATATAATCAATGCACCTAAACTCTGAATGGTTGTCATTCGACCATTCTACCACCCAAGTATTGAAGAACTGTGCTGAGATATCAGAGCTTAATATGCAGGCCACTCACCTGGTCACCATCCAGTTGGGTGTTGGGTTCAGAGTTGAGTCTCTGACGAGTGCTGAGATCCGAGGGGCAGCTCTGAGACACAAGGATTGGGGGTTGAGGTGCGCGTCTTTTCTTTGGCACATCAGTGGTTGTAGGGGAGCCGAGTGGAGACGAATTTGAGCTAGGTAAGGCCATGCTGAGAGGTCGAGGCTTGCTCACAAGCACAGGAGAAGCTGGAGCACTGGCTGTCATTGCCTTTAAAGAACAAACATCCAATCAGAACATGATAAGAGGCCTGTTCCCAAACAACATAGTGCATGTCGACCAATGGCAAACCAAAGTAAACAAACCTCCCTCTGAGCATTTCAGGTTACTTTCTTATACAGTTGTATATTTGAATAACCACAACATTAAAAAAAATAAATAAATGCTGCATTGCCTGTTCAGATTTTTTCTTGCTTTTTCTAAACTTGCTGAAGAGGCCTTTGTTTTCTTCCTCTTTTTGATTTTTATCTTTTCCGGGCATGACTGTTCCTGAAAGAAACACAACAAAAATTCCAATGTTAGTCAGAAATATGAAAGCTCTGCTGAGGTCAATTGTAGAGTTTACAAACTGAAATACCTGCATTAGATGGTGATGCTGGACACACTGGAGAAGCACGTTGTCCTGCAGAGGAAACAAGAAGGAGATTAAGTGCAAAAAAAAAAAAAACACAGAACCAACTAAAGTGTTAAAATTCGCACAATCTCGTGCCTTACACAACACAGTTTCCTTTTTCTAATACATTAGTACTTACCTTTAGTGTCTCTTGCATACACCTCCCTTATTGCATAATCATTAAGAGAGCTTGACAAGTCCAAAGGGGCCAGTGATTGGACATCTTTCAACAAAACTGTAGTCTCCACCTCAAATTCACATTTCTCACAGATGGCTGGTAAGTGTTCAGCCAGGGGAACTCGAGGATTAACTCGTAGTATAGTTTTCTGCGTCTTTTTGTAGTTTATCACCATCCGAACGGTTGCCTGGAAAACATGAAATGTGCCAATTTGATAAAGTCCGTTTATCCAACATGAACAGCAAATAGTGGACTTGCATGGTGTCACATGTTTAATGTACCTCAGGCATCTGGGGAGCTGTCTTCTTATTTTTATCCTCCCCTTTAGGTTTAAGTATGATCTTCTCTGCATCCAAAGTTCCTATGAGAGCATTGGGCTTGAGTTTGGTGTTCTTCCTGTTCGTGGTGACCAGTTCTAAGGTGTGGCTCGATGGGTTCAGGTGATACTTTGCACAAAGCGTCACTAATAGGTCCATAAGGGGTTTGCTAAAAAAAAAAAAAAAAAACACAGTAGACACAATTAATCACAAAACAAAATTATAAGAATAAGATTGAAGAAGATATGAAATCGGGTTAAGTTACAGGTAAAACAGAGAGAAGAATACATTCATCATATTTAAGAGGAGGGAAGCAGAGAATATTTGGCATTTCTGCTTTTAAAAATGACAACTGATTGATTAAAACATGAACACAGATACACTTTCTGGGTATTGCTGAATCATGACGGCTGTGCAGATGTGTGTGGAAAACACCACAAAGCACATTTCCAGTTACAGTTGCTAAGTTACAGTAGCAACAGTAGCTCTGTAAAGCTTCCCTGACACTGATAATACAGTATAAACGTAATGCTTTAACCTTAATCCTCAAAACATTAACATTAGCATTAACTCTGTTGTGCGGGCACTTAGACCAGGTTTAGAAGGAGAAAAGAAGGTGAAGAATCCAGTGCTTAATCCTTTCATAATGGATTGGTCTCAGTACTTTCCCAAGAGGCCAAGGTGCAAAAGACACCGGGGGGAAGAATGTTTGTAAACCGTGTGCATTGTGAGAAAGATAATAATATCTTAAGTAAACTCTGTTGATGGAAAGTCTAAGGTGTGTGAGTGAGTAGACTCACAGAAGGACACACAGACCTTGTGATGAAAAACTCTGACATGGAGGTATGTTGACACATGTTGATCTGATAAAGCGGTACAGTCGTAGCTTAAGCAGTGAACAGTAAGATCTGTACGTGTTCTCATTGCATTGTAGCATTTAATCAAGAGATAAGATTAGGAGTCAAAGGTGCATTCATCCTTACGTACAATAATGAAGAAACTCAAATGCAGTTTTGCAACTAGTACAAATATTAACCAAAACCACACATTCAGCTACTCCACCTATCTGACTGAATCTAACTGGAACGGCAACTTAATGTGATGACTTAATCCGACATCAGTCTCATGATGTAGTGTGCAAATGTCATACTGTGCTCAGCATGGATAAATGCACAATGGTGTTCTTATTCAAACTGCAAAAGTAGTCATCTTTTATATGTAACTGTGTGATTTTAAACTTCTATCATGATTAAGAGACAGTGACCTAAACTGTACCTTCCATGGACTGTGGTCAACTTCTCTTCTCCGCCAGGCAGAACCACAACCAGAGAGAGGTCTTTATCAATAAGGTTCTCCTTCTGGTCCATGGTTAAATGAGGACTTCCTGGGTACCACTGAGAGAAACCTGGGGATTCCAGCTTCTTTAGTCCTGGCGGGGATGGTGCTTTGCTCTTAGTCGACACCCTGTAGTTGGACAAGAAAAGTATAAATTATTTTCAGGGTTGTTAAAAGTGTGACTATTGCTTTGGCACAGTTGGACGAATGAGCACTTTACTGGTAATGGTGTGCATGTGTGGGCATTATTATAGAAAATATCTTTAAAGTTGTTTCTGCTATCTCAGACAGTAATCTGACTGAAAATTCGCCAGACAGCATGAAAGGAATCCTTTCTTCTTGAGGTTTTAAAAAAGCGGTGAGGCTATTACATGAAAGGGCTCAAGTCCACTTTGCAAACAAGTCACAAGACAACCAAGTGGACAGATTTACTCATTGAGCCCGAAGAAATGTCTGTGAATGGACAGACATGTAAGAGAGACTGATAATAAAATGCAAAATAAAGGCCAGAGTTTCTGTATGTTGTGTAACTCACCCCACATCATGCATTAGTGCATGCAACATCGCTTTTAATGTGACTGACTGTGATGAACACGTTTCAGTTTGGAAGTGTACTTGTTAGTGTTTGTCTAGGCATTCCTACTGTGTCAATACTGTGCAGCGCAGTCATGTGAGAAACTGAACAACTATGACACACACACACACACACACACACACACACAAATTCATACATCCAAATGTATCACTTTATCCTGAACAGCTAGCTCATAATAACTCATAATAAATCTGTGACACATCCTAGTTCAGATAATTACACCGTTCTCACAAAGCACCAGAGAGGTGGTGATAAAAATGTGTTGTCTGTAAATAAAAACTTGGATTTGATTTGTGATTATAGTGTTTTCATAGTGTTTTAAGACTAGCCGTAACACATTTTTTTTGTTTTGTGTTACCATTTGTTTGACATGAAAAGCTGCACACGTTATGATAACAAACAAAAAGGTAGACACAAAATCACATCAAGTCAGCACTGCCATACTACAATCCCATCAGTAACTTTAGAGACATTCAAGCGTCACACCGTTCAGTCAGCATATAGATAAAACATGGGTTTTGCAGACCCACTGCCTTGAATTATAGCCTGTAAAGTCTCACGTGGGGGCACTGCTTATTCAAACAGAGGAATCCGAGCAATGCAAGGTCACAGGCTCCACTGAGGCACGTCTAGCAGAGGATTATTAGCCTTGCTGTGGGGGTGGCTGTCCTTAAACATTATGACATACAAGAAAACACACGCACACACACTTTGATTTAGAGTTACCAGAGTCTGTTGATATGCCATCCTTTACTTTAATGCACTGTCATGTAAGTAATTACCTTTATACATACTTGTATAAATCTCTGACATGCTTCCTGAAATGGTTTTATTAAAAGTGTGATTTTAAACACAAATGTGTAAACAACATTATGCAAATTTGAGCTGGGAAATATACTGTAGGCCTACTACCAATGCAACCATGACAGCATATCCTGATACAATTGAAATGGTGACTTCTTACCGGGAAACTACACATGATCTATTTCCTTGTAATGTGAACAACTAGCTACATACCACATTTATTAATTATTCTGTGGTTCAGTAGAGAGTGTTGCAAAAAAAAAAAATCAATGGCTTGAGTGATGATGGTACTGAGATGAAATTGAGAAGTTTGAAAGGAAGCGCACACAACCCTGCTTTAAGTTTGTAAGGCAAACTCGCTGCAGCCACACATTCAGGCAGCTTATATTTTATCACGCTATTACTAAATGAACTAAGACCTCTAAGACTCTGAAATCATTTAGTAAGATTTATTACCTCTCTAATAAAGAACTGAAATCAGGTGACCACTAAGAAAACTCACTTTGCATGACCTGAAGTGACCCGTTTGACACCTGACAATACATTATATGTTTTTTTTCCAGTGAATAGTGAACAAGTTTCATATTTACAAATGTACAGATGTTTCTTTTTATGCATTATTGTCTGCTATTCTTCAAGCAGCTAGATGGAATTTGATCCTGAGTCAGTAGACAGCAGACTGTAGGCAGTACAGAGGAAGAGACTCAATAATTTCAGAAATTCCAAGAAGAGCTGAGGCAACAGAAAAACAAATAAGCAATAAGCAGTGGGACACACAACAGAAACACACTTGTTTATCTGCTCATCTTCGAGCCAAACATAGCAACTGTAGCTAGGATGATGAAGACACGCGGCCCAACACAGACGATAATGAGCAAATCTAAACAATACTGCCGTGACTTGTGAAGTGTTTATTTTTGTTGATTCTGTTCTGGTGCAGAGTGTGTGGCAGTAAGAAGCTCGAAACGTTTCCTCGAAAAATAAACTGAAAAGTAAGAAGGTTCGACTGCAGCGCTCTCTCCCATGGATTTGTGTGAAAAGCCCTTTGTAATACTTCCTAGTTTCAAACTAGTGATTTAATAAATCCGATTGTGCCGGAAAAACTCAAGTACCGGTAATGTGTAAGTCTTTAGGAAACAGATAGCACCTTTCAATCAAAGGCAATCATCTATGTCAGGAAAGAGACACCGCGGCAACCTAACGTTGTCAGTTGGTTAGCTCCGTAACATTATATGTTGTAACATTACAAGCCGACTTTTAGATTTATGCCGCTGTTTCCATGGTAACATGGTAGCTGCCAGAGCTGGTAGCTACATACAATAAACGAAGAAAATGTTTCGCTCTTTGTTTCAAAAGGGTTAAATTAGGATGTTAGAATATCTTATAGAACGGCAAATTATCTTGGAAAATATAATAATATATAGCGCAGCAGCTGGAGGACATCAGAGGGGAAACCAGACAAAACATTTTCCCCATAAAATATGATCCAGTTTCACGAAAATCAGTGAAATAGCTGTGGCTCAGGGAAGGAATGACAGAAACATCATTCACCTGATTTATAATCTGTTATCTTATGATAGAAAAGTAATACAATGTTGCTGTTGGAGTGAGGTCTGCAGGTTTTTTTGTTTTTTTTAAAAAACAAGATGGCAGTTCGTTAACGAGTGGCTAGCGTTGCTAACATTTATGTCAAAGAATTTTAGGCACAAACACTACAGACTAAACCAATATAAGTTATATCTTACTGACTAAGACAATGTACATAATAATGAAAGTACAATATGTCAGTCCCAGTATCACAGTCACCTGGGAGACTGCCAGCAGTGTCAAGATGTGGTGGGTCAGATCTCAGAACACAGTGAACTTCTGATAACTGAAAGACCACTGCATATAAGCAAAACATAAATACATTTTTTTTGGACAGTAGAAATGATAACATAGCACTGAGCATAGTACTGTAGCAAAGTACTGTTGCTATGGTTACTTGTAATTTAAATGTAGCACCTCCCAACACTGATAGATTTTGTCGGCCAGACCTTCATTGTATAAAAATTTGTTTCAGCTTAACTGATCAATAATTTAACATCAATCAAATGACTAACTAGGGGTTCACACATAGTGGCCAAGACGCAAACAATCATCACCTACTTATGCAGCAGAAGTCTACAAGGCTTTTTTAGCCAATGTTATGTAGTTGTTTTGGTTTTATACAGGCCGCACTTTTACTGCATGGTTTCGCCTCACCACTCTCACCAAACTGGTTCCCAGTGGCAGATGTTTTTTAAGCAAAAAAACAAGACAAAATAAACCCACTGCAGATAAGACAGGAGACAAATTTAGCAACCATCTGGTGAAGACAGACCAACATCTAGCAAAGTAACTGTGAAACATTTTTCTCTTGAGTTGCTGCGCACCAACTAGAGTTGAGAGGTAAGTAATAGATCGTTGTTTCATCTATTTATGGGACTGTCTGTCAGCTTGTTTTGCAGATTTTATCTTCCAGTGGGTGAAATTTGATTTATAAATATTTTGTTGATGGGTATGATAAGTAAATGCCTCGGTCTGCCTGTCATCATTTCCACTGAATAAGTGAGGTGCTAGCTTGCAGAAGACAGACATCAGGGGCCTGCACACTCAGGACCATGATTCAGTATTGATACTGTACATCTATGTTCAATAATTCATTTAAAGACAGTAGGGCTCCACTTTGAAAAAACACATACAACAAAGGGATAACCCTTAGGGAAGTCTCCTTAAAAAAAACACACCAGGATTACTGATGAACACCAATTACTCATACAGTTCTGTTGACAGACATTGATAAAATACTTTTGAATGACCATTTAATTAAATTAAAAAAAAATTTGGATATTGAATTGTTTGGATTTTAGCTAGACAAATCATTGCAGTCCAAATAATTTGGATTCATGAGCCTCTAGTCCAGAACTTTAGTCCCACCCATAAGGTGTGTCAGATTGATTTTCTTTGTGTGTGTGCGTGCATGAATAAATTCTTTATTTGCAAAAATTTGTTGTGCACTTTGGCCACTGTCCATGTTTCCAAACTCATACTTGTGTGTATGCCTGAGCTGGAAAACACTCTCAGTTTGCACCACCTGGAGAAAATCAGCATCTGTTTGTGTGTATTTGTGTTTTTTCCTTTGCACGCAATCTGCCATTTCCAATCTTTTGTTTCATGTTTATTGTGAATGTCACTTTAAGTGAGATCAACTATACCCAAGAGAGAACTCACTCACGGCTAAATTGCCATGACATTTGTTTTTGATATTCATCTTCCCTAAAGGATAAAACATTGCAACAACAGCCACATAACGTAACAGGCTGATTTCCATAAAGTTTGCATAGCACACACAGGCTTTGGTAGTCCCACCCTGACGCCAAACATTTAATTTTTAGGCTCCTGAATGGTCTAAAAACAGCTAAATTGTCAGTATTACAGGATGCAACTGTGCCACTGTAATTGTAACACTGCCACCTCTCAGAACCAACAGCACTGCTATGGACATTTTTGTCTTGTGAATAATAGTGATGTGTTGCAAAGTAACCCTTCGCCGAAATGGACAGTTTAGACAAGTAAGGAAGGGAGATGAATCATAAAGTACAGATAAGACGCTCTTGGTGTGGAACCAAACAAATTTGACTATGAATGCCATGAATTCCCTGCACATGTGTCAACAGACAGACCAGCAAAAATAGACATCCACACTGTGATCTCTAGTGGGTACAAAGTCCTGATTCATGGCTCTGGCTGTTTATTTGGCAATGGGATTATAACCCTTCAGCGCTGTGTCTAAACTTTATTTATTTCACACACACATATTTTACTTCAACCGGACCTTGTGAGTAGATGTATTAAACTGTGAACTTCATGTGATATCCGACAGAATCACTCAAATAGAAACAATTAATAACCTAGTATGTAAGAAATATATGATAGTCATGCCTCTGGTTCATGGTCAGCCCAGTTTATACAGCTGTGTCATCAGTGATTTTATCAAGACACCTCGAGCAGGTGACAGACACGGACACACAGCCTGGTTTGTTTTTGCTGTCCAAGCCCTGTGTTTTCTCAGAGGCCCAGGATGTGTTGCTGAATGAGAGGAGACGTGTTGAAGCTTGACTGTGCTGATGCCTCATTCACAGGGTTTCCCTGGGAGGTCTGACACTCACAAACAAGTCCATTCAATACCAGAGGACATGCTCGACAGACGTGATCACAGACTACCAGGAAACAAACAGGCCTGTTATCGTTTGTTGTGTTTCATCATACAATAATCTTGTGAACTTCTGTCGCACTGAAACACATTATGCACTGTGCTGTGCTATGATGTCGTGTTTCATGCTTTAAGTGTGAAGGTGTGAACCGGTCTGCCTCGCACCTGAGGAAAATGTGCAGGGGGGGGAGGAAAATAGGTTTTCGCTTAACTTCTACTGACAAACCTCAAAATGATGACGGCCAGTATAAAATCCAGATGCTGCTTCACATGTAAAAATACTTCAAATACTTTTGTGCTGATGTGTGAAAAAGACAGAATGACAGAGAGAGACAGGTGGAGAAAGATAGAGTGTTTGAAGAATGGTGGAGGTGCATATCTGTCCTCGGTTATAAGTCATAAAAACTAAAGAAAAAAATAATTGTTTTATCAGTAGGAGTGAATCCGATCAACGAAGGAATATCCAAATTCCCCACATTCCTTTACACTTTGTTCCAGCTGGCATGACTTTTACCAGAAACACTTCTAGTCACTTCTATGTATCTTTTCCACCCAGTCAATTAGAATCCCTTCAGGCAAATCCTGAATCATATGTAACAACGAACAGGCGGGCAGCCGCCCAGACAAACTTAACTTTGAGGTTCTGAGAAGAAGGTGAAGGATTAACAAAAATGCCCACTGTGGTATGTTGGCAGCTGCCGGATAGCAGGATGGCCCCTTGGGGGGAACGGTGGGTTCATGTACAAAGAAACAAACAAGTTTTCAAAGAGGCCTTCACACTTTCAGACAACACCCCAATTATTTTAAGAAACAACAGCAAGAATTCAATGCTCCAGTGACCAAAAAACACTCCCGGGACTACAACAAGCAGTAGTTTACTACAGTAGGTAGCTTGCACAGCCAAAATTTACAGGCTCAAACATGCCACGGGGCTCCAAGTCCATCACACCCTCCTCTTCAAGTCACGACACATACACGGTTGACATTTCGGACGCAGAAATATTTCAATACTTTTGGAGGGAGTCAGTGACAGCACTGTATTCCCGTAAAGATCAGCATTACAAGAAGAAAGAACCAGAAGTTCTTGGATAGAAGTTGGATAGCAGGTGTGACAGACCTGCTTTTCCTCTCAGTTTGCCAACAGTTCATTCCACGCTCTTACCTCTTTGCCTCAGGTTGTCTCCGCTCAAATCATTTCCATTCTGCTGTGTATCTCCCATGAGCCGTCAGACAGACTAAACTTTTAAATCAGTATAGCTTCAAAAGGGCCCACCTTAATGACACGCCCAACTGTGACATCAAAAATCTTTCCCCCACCTTCTACCTAAATCCCGCCGGGCCCCCTGACAGCGTCTCCCAGCGAAAGCTCCAGCGCACAGTGTGTAGGTAGCACTCCCCCCGCGGACATGAGCAGAAAGGTAAGCAGCTTTGCCTCCCTGTGCAGACATGAACCTGTGGGTGGGGCCAGTACACGGAAACACACTGCAGCATGTTGGGCACATGCTTTTGTAGCTCTCTGACAAAGAGTAAATATGCTGAATAATCAGAATGTGCTTTAATCATGAAGGAGACTTTATCCGAATCATGCAGGTGATGATGTGATTATCAGAATAAAAGAACCACTGTATCTGTTGTATCTCTTGTAGCTTATCTATTGTATTCTCACAGGGTTAAAACAATCTTCCCCCACTCCCTAATTTAATCAGGTACTTTTCCTGTGTTTGTTTTTGTTATGGAAAAAAAAAAAAAGGTGTGGTTTTGAAAAACTTTTCAAAACCACACCTTACTTCTGCTGAACTGACTCAGCCTACAATCATGTCTTGAGGACTTGGCGGTTGAGTGTAACAACAACGATGATGATGACAAAAGGTATGAAACAGCATATTTCCCATGGTAAAATTCTTCGGTAATTACACTGAATTATAGACAACGCGGTTTCATTTCAAAAGCGTGGATGTGAAAAAGCTGTGACTAACCCGATATTACAAAAGTCAACAACCTTAATAACGAGAGCAGCCAGAATGAAACTGTTAGTAAATGCTGTCAAAAGAGGCTGTCAGCGCCTCGCACTTACTGTAACACATCTAGCCAGAGAAGGCGCTGCCTTTGTGAGGTTTCTCTGATGTGGTCATTGTTAACTTACTTCAACACTTCACAATAGATTCGAATTAAAAAGCATTCAACCTAAAAAGTGAAAAAGTATCACTTCTTGTTGGCTTATTTTAGCTGCATCTATTTTTGTAAAGTACAGAAACACACTTGACAGCTATAATCTTTTGGCATCAGCAACATTAATAAGATACTGTGGCTTACCTATTTTACAAAGCATTAGATTTAATCAATGGAGCTTGATTATTTTCCTGAACCCTATAACCTGCAGTTTAAATGTTGTTCTCTGCAGATTTGATGCAACGTAAAAAGCTGTGGCTCTTGTTTAGAAAACTGCCCGTCTGGCACGGGAGCAATACATTTGACTTTCCATTATGAAATAAGTGCTCATTGTCAAGTCCTTTATCAGGATCCTTGCACTTTCACTTAAGAATGCGTAGCCCGTTCTACAAACAACACCACCGAATATCACCCGACGATAAGGAGGTTAAGTGGTGAATGGAGATGTTAGTGTGTAGGAGCAGGCCCGGAGGGGTGGAGTTAAGAAGGGGAGTAGTAGTGGTGGCGGTGGCGGTGGTGGGGGGGTCCCCGAGGAAAGACAAAACACAGGACCAGAGTCACAGCTGGTAATTTGGTGAGAGGTCACTCACAGTAAA
Organism: Larimichthys crocea; assembly: GCF_000972845.2. Lineage (NCBI taxonomy): Eukaryota > Metazoa > Chordata > Actinopteri > Sciaenidae > Larimichthys > Larimichthys crocea. The sequence continues at coordinate 13,899,595 of NC_040028.1, forward strand.
CACAAGCTTTTTTAAAGAGGGCCTGGAAAGGCCATTACTTCATAAGCAGTGTGGGATGGAAAGAGATTAGGGAGAGAGAGCACTTGGATCCGATGAGAACTTCCCACTTCCTATGTGTATCGTTTATTATTACAGGGAAAACAAAAACTTTTTCCCACAGCGTCCTCCAGCACAAGGCTGGTCAAACTCCAAAGTCTCTGGGTGTCCTTAACATCATTATGCAGAATTTGGATAAATATTTAAAAGACCAACACACACGCCTCATTTTCACTCATACCATCATTACTCGCTGTGGCGCTCACTCTTGTACTATACTGTATGTTGGTCTAATACCACTGTGGAGAGGGGAGGCCAGAGCATGCTAGCAGGTCTGCCAGCCAGATAAGTAATCAGATTTAAGATTACAATACACAAGGCCCCAAACAGCAGACGTCACACAGTCTGTGAACTGTGGCCTGCTATGGTACATTAGCCTCACCTTATCTCAGAGCAGCTCAAATATTTTACTCTTAACAGTGCACTGCAACACAATGCAATGGCCCCGCAATAAAGGCAATAGTACACTGTGTGTTTCAGTCTCTGTTCATGCACATTTCTATTCTTTTAATTTAATAAATCGGTCATGAAGGTTAATTCAGAATAAGATTTTCCTGCATTCATTCCCAGATATGCACGACAGCCCTACACAACTACAGGAAGGATTAATACAAGTAATTACAACTCTAGACTTTGGTGACTTGACCAAATGTCTGCTTTTTTTTTTTTTTTTAAAGTGAGACCAACATTTAGATAGAATAACTCACTGAGAGAGAAAGCTTCCCCTTGAGTCATAATTATAACTATCACACTGTGTCCTTTCATCTGAAACAATGCAGCATTGTCCACCACGGGGCATCTTTCAAAGCCACACCAGCATGCTTTCCCTCTTTCGCTGATCACATGAACTGAGGTTTCTAAAGTGAGCACACACACACAAACAGACACGCACAGTGACTCTGCACCAAAACAAGCACGTCCAGTGTCTTGTTTCATTGGTAATAGTGTAAACAGAACATTCAGTGTTGCACAACCTCTTAAAAAGACTTATTTAATCTTAATGTCACCCGGGTCATGCCCTTTTTCAACAACACAACTGCTCTAATCTTTCAACGTCTTGGTCAAGGGGAGGAGCTTTTGCACCTTTCCTTTAACTGGCTGGCCTATTCATAACTTCTGTTCTTCTATAATTGCAGTTCTAACAATAAGCAGCTCCCCAGAGGCACGGTGCACAATGAAATACAGCTGGAAAAAAGGCAAAGTGAACATATCTGCAATAAAAAAAGCAGCTCTGTTTGCTTTACTTACCAATGCTTGCTCTTAACGTGAACATCCACGGTGAAACTGCTGGCTGCTGTTTGTTTGTGTCGTGCCGCGGTTCATTGGCTTGCTATAGTGTATGTTTGGAGATGATAAGCTTCAGTGTAGCAGGTTATTACTAGTCTGATAATAAGCAAATTTGTGCAAAGAAACTAGTCCTGCCATGCCCATATGAACAAACAACTGGGTGGATACAAAAGTATGAGCATATGCACGGTGATAGTGCCATCTAGAGAACCATCTCAAGGTGTGCAATTTTCTATTTCCCATATTATACCTGACCTTTGTTGTCGTAATATTGGTTTGAGCTCAGACTGATGACTTGTCGTCTTGAATATTGTCATCTTGAGAGCTTGTCAAGGTCTTGTTAAACAGACCTGGAGTAAACTGAACGCCTTTTTCGATAAACATCTCATCTAAACAAGGCAAACACTGATAACGGAGGTCAAGTAAATCAAGGCAATTTGTTCCTTTGTCGGATAAAATGCTTAAATATTATCTGAGATAAAAGTAAAAGTTCCTATTGAGAGCGCACAAAGGACTAATTCATGTTAGGTCATTCTGAATGCTACAGAAAACTGAGAGTGGGAGGCCTCCAACTGTTATGCCCTGGAACAGTGCACAACAACTACACAGAGGGCCCAAGACTTCCAGTTTGTTTAGCTGGAGTCCAGGCAGGATATTTGCAGTAAATCTATCTAAATAGGCTTCTGTGCACAACATAATCATATTGTGTACTTTAGAGATAAAAAGAGAAATTAGTTAGAATGGCCAACAAACTGTAGTTCATGATGTTCATAACTGTCCGGTGAGAAGTATTCAGTGGTATTCACGGTCAGTGCGTTGGCTCGAGTGTGGTAACAAAGACAAGCCATTATTCCTTCTTCTCTGGATGTTAGCCATTTTGTCTGTTTTAGCCCTTTGAGGCAGAAAGCATCCATGAGATAAAATGTCCCAGTATTCAAAAAGCTCATTGCCAGGACAAGCTTTCAGGGCCTTAATGCTGATTTTTTTTTTATTACATCTAGTGGGTGGACATCTTTGAATGACACCCTTTATCTTGCTTTTGGAGAGCCTATGATCTGAGTGGGCTTTTCTGAGGGCAGCATGCTTTGGACCAAGTGATATATTTTCCTGAGCAGACAAAGCCTTGTTGTCTCTGAGGATAATTATGAAGAGAAACCACCGCGCTGTGCTTTAGCGCATGCGGAGTTGTTGTTGAAGTGTCAAAAACAAGTCACTATCACTCAGCTTTCAACACTTGCTTCAAGTGTCTTCAAGTTTCGCCAGTTACTCTTGCCACAATTTTCATCTGTGAGCAGCTGTGCCCTTGGACTGCCTGAATGTGGGGAAACAGCTGTGAGGATTCACAATACCTTAACTAATTCCACATTTTGCCCTGAGAAAAGCCAGCCATGTGAGATCATGGTTTAAGGTGTGTCCAATTAACGGGGGCCAGCTCCGAGCAACGCGCTGTTAGATTGAATAAATTAATATGTCTCCTGAAGATTTATAAATCGAGCCCTACAGTGAAACAATTGTAAGAATGTGTTGAGACTACCTTATGTTAAATAGAGCACCATCTGTCTCATGTGTGGGTCAGTGTTTGGATAACAGATGTAGCGTAACTTTGAGGGGGGACGGAGGGAGGTCACATGAAATCTTCACATATGACTGCATCTGAAAAAGTGAGAAACGGCGGTTTATTGGTTCCAAATATAAGAAGCCACAAATAAGACAGAGAACATGTGCCTCACCCCACACCCCAGCAGCTTATGGAAGAGTGCGGTTTACTTTTCCAAATAAGAGTCAAACCACAGAGAGATTTAGGTAGTCTGTTGCACTCCATTGCCAGGGAGTGTGGCTATGCTCCCAGATTACACAACGCTTATGAAATATGAATACAAGTCACACCAAGAGGGTGTTTCTTTTTAGCAGACTGTATAAGATGTGCCTAAATGTTATTTTTACAAAAAAGGGATATTACAGTATGCAGGGCAGGGCTGGAAACTTTGCATAGCTTTCATGGAATACTGGATTGGAAACTATCATATGTTCAAATTCTCCATCTCACCTCTAATTTAAATCCCAAAAACTCGGCAGATCTCCTCTGGATGCCAAAGGAGTGAGTAGTGACTGTAAAAAAAAAGAAAGAAAGAAAGAAAGGCTCTGGAAACTCACTCCCCCCTTTTTTAATGATTCCAACCACTGGAATACAAGCAGCTGACATCATCTCAAAGTCCCTGAACCAAAACTGATGGGAAATTCCATCATGTCATATACTCTCAGCCCTTTTTATTGTAATTTTCTTTGACTCTTGGACATGACGAATGAGTATTTTATAGAATATCAATTTCAAGCCCGGTGAACGCATGATTTCCAC